>NC_091086.1:66312954-66615984 GCF_032405125.1 Capricornis sumatraensis | reverse complement strand
CTATTAGAGTCCAGAAAAATGATAACTTCCATCTAGAAGAGCAGTTGCTAAACTGATGTTCAGTAATGTCCAATTTTCAACTGAAAATTATTAGCCAGGCAAAGAAATAGAAACATGAGTCATACATTGACAAAAAAAGAGAAAAGGAAAACAGACCATATAGGTCCAGACATTGGATTTAGCAAAGACTTCAAAACAGCTACTATGCATATATTTAAATAATTAAAGAAAAATATATTTTAAAATAAGGAAAATCAGTTCAGTCCAGTTCAGTCACTTAGTCATGTCAAGCTCTTTGAGATCCCATAGACTGCAGCACTACAGGCTTCCCTGTCCGTTACCGACTCACAGAGCTTACTCAAACTCATGTCCATTGAATCAGTGATACCATCCAACCATCTCATCCTCTGTCGTCCCCTTCTCCACCTGCCTTCAATCTTTCCCAGAATTAGGGTCTTTTTGGATGAATCAGTTCTTCATATCAGGTGGCCAAAGTATTGGGGTTTCAGTTTCAACATCAGTCTTTCCAGTGAATTTTCAGAACTCATTTCCTTTAAGATGAACTGGTTGGGTCTCCTTGTTATCCAAGGGACTTTCAAGAGTCTTCTCCAACACCACAGTTCAAAAGCATCAATTCTTTGGTGCTCAGCTTTCAATATAGTCCACCTCTCACATCCATACATGATTACTGGAAAAACCATAGCTTTGACTAGATGGACATTTGTTGGCAAAAAATGCCTTTGCTTTTTAATATGCTGCTTAGGTTGGTCATAGCTTTTCTTCCAAGGTGCAAGTGTCTTTTAATTTCATGGCTGCAGTCACCATCTGTAGTGACTTTGGAGCCCACGAAAAGAAAGTCTGTCACTGTGTCCATTGTTTCCCAATGTATTTGCCATGAAGTGATGGAACCAAATGCCATGATCTTTGTTTTCTGAATGTTGAGTTTTAAGCCAAAATTTTCACTCTCCCCTTTCACTTTCAACAAGAGGCTCTTTAGTTCTTCACTTTCTACCATAAGGGTAGTGTCCTCTGGTATGTGAGGTTATTGATATATCTCCCAGAAAACTTGATTACAGCTTGTGCTTCATCCAACCCAACATTTTGGATGGTGTACTCTGCATATAATTTAAATAAGCAGGGTGACAATACACAGCATTGATGCACTCCTTTCCTGATTTGGAACCAGTCTCTTGTTCCATGTCCGGTTCTAAATGTTGCTTCTTGATCTGCTTACAGACATTTTTAAAACTTATTTATTTTAATTGGAGGTTAATTACTTTACAATATTGTATTGGTTTTGCCATACACCAACATGAATCCGCCACAGGATTCGTGTTCCCCATCCTGAACCCCCCTCCCTCCTCCCTCCCCGTGGCATTGAAACATGTACAGTATCATATATGCATACAGAATTTTCAGGAGGCAGAAGAGGTGGTCTGATATTCCCATCTCTTTAAGAATTTTCCACAGTTTTTTGTGATCCACACAAAGTCTTATGCATAGTCAATGAAGCAGAAGTAGATATTTTTTTAAAAAAAATTATCTTGCTTTTTCTATGATCCAATGGATGTTGGCAATTTGATCTCTGGTTCCTCTGCCTTTTCTAAATCCAACTTGAACATCTGGAATTTTTTGTTTCATGCCTTGGAGAATTTTAAGCATTACTTTGCTAGTGTGTTCAGTTTAGTTCAGTGGCTCAGTCGTGTCTGACTCTTTGCGACCCCATGAACACACCAGGTCTCCCTGTCCATCACCAACTCCCAGAGTGCACCCAAAGCCATGTCCAGCTAGTTGGTGATGCCATCCAATCATCTCATCCTCTGTCGTCCCCTTCTCCTCCTGCCCTCAATCTTTCCCAGCATCAGGGTCTTTTCAAATGAGTCAGGTCTTCACATTAGGTGGCCAAAGTATTGGAGTTTCAGCTTCAACATCAGTCCTTCCAATGAACACCCAGGACTGATCTCCTTTAGGATGGACTGGTTGGATCTCCTTGCAGTCCAAGGGACTCTGAAGAGTCTTCTCCAACACCACAGCTCAAAAGCATCAATTCTTCAATGCTCAGCTTTCTTTATAGTCCAGCTCTCACATTCATACATGACTACTGAAGAGACCATAGCTTTGACTAGATGGACCTTTGTTGACAAAGTAATGTCTCTGCTTTTTAATATGCTGTCTAGATTGGTCAAGCTTTCTTTCCAAGGAGCAAGTGTCTTTTAATTTCATGGCTGCAGTCACCATCTGCAGTGAATTTGGAGCCCACAAAAATAAAGTCAGCCCCTGTGAGTGCAATTTTGTGGTAGTTTTAACATTAAAGGAAAACAAAGTAGAACAAATAATTTTTAAAAAAAGCTATTTATGCTTATAGTAGATAAGGGATTTTTTTTTAAGTGTAACTTTGAAGACTGGTTGAAAGAAACTATCTTCTGTGAAGAACAAGAGGACAACAATTGAAGAAATTTGGACAAATTTCCTTTTCTATCCACAAAGTGATGGTAGATACTAGATTTACCCTTTTTTCAGACAACTAGGAAACCAAATAAAATCTGAAAAATGACAGTTTTCAGACATTGCACTAACAAAAGCACAGGATGGTGATTGCTGATAGGACTGTTTTAGACTGTTACTTAAAGATAACTTCCTGATGTCAATGCAGAGAGTAAATCAAAATAACCTTGTGGTCTTGCTGATTTGAATAGAGTTCATAGTCCAAGTCCAGAAGGGTCAGATTGTCTTAGTTTTCAGCTCAGAATAGAGAGGATCAAGCCATAGAGATAAAAGCAACAGAGATTTCTACAGGAGACCCCCAGACTCTTTAACTGAGAACTGATCTATATTATGGAAAAGTGAAGTGAAAGTGTGAAAGTATTAGTTGCTCGGTCATGTCTGACTCTTTAGGACCCCATGGACTGTTGCCCACCAGGCTCCTCTGTCTTTGGGATTTCCCAGGCAACAATACTTGAGTGGGTTGCCATGCCTTCCTCCAGAGGATCTTCTCAAACCAGGGACTGAACCCAGCTCTCCTGCATTGCAGGTGGATTCTTTACTGTCTGAGCCACCAGGGAAGCCCATATTATGAGGAGCAGTTACCAAATCTGGAGAAAGAGCCACAAGATAAAATCCTGTGATGAACTGTGATATGTTAATTTGGCTTGGTATCCAGGTAATACTGGCTTCATTGAATGAGTTTTAAAGTACTGTCTGCATTTCAATTTTTCAGAACAACTTCTAAAATATTGGTGTTAATTCATGTTTAAACACTTGGCATAATTCACCAGTGAAGCCACCTGGCTGGGAATTTCTCTGTTGCAATAAAAAATAATAATAGTAATGTGTTCCCTTTACTTGTTATATACCATATACATCATCTTAGATTTTCTAGTTTGTCCTCTGTAAATTTCACAGAGTTCAATTACATCAGGCAAACAAATGTATAAACTTTTCAGGACAGTCCTGCAGACATATTATAGCTCATCAATTTCAGTGTCTCTCTTCCCCAGAACCCTCAAAGCATTGTTAAAATCATACCAGATCCTTAGGTAGACTAGCTATAAAACAGCCAATGTCAATGTTTTTCACATTGAAGGACTTCCCTTGGTTCCACAGAACTAAAACTCTGTCTCCTTTCATCTCAATGTCTGAGCATTTGCTATCAATTTTCTGTGTGACCTTGGCATCTTGACAAGTTTTATTCTTATTCTGCATCATTGAATGCCATACTTTGCACTTCAGCTTCTGAGAGAACTGAAATACCCACTGTTTGAGAAATTATAATGTTTAGAGTATTTGATTTCTTATTTTGTGATGCGATTGTACGGAGATACAACCATCTATTCAGGTCTTAAGAACGTAAAACTGGCCAATCTCACAGAGATATTTCTGTGAAGGAATGTTGTTTGTTAAGTAAATTTTATGACTACAGAGATGGATGAATCTGTTCTTATCCCATGTATATAAATTTTAATGTGTTATCTCTGGTAATGGAACAATGAATATGCCAACAACTGAGGCTTCTCACCACTGACCCATTAGTGTCCTCAGATCTGATTACAAAATATTAAAGTTTTGAAAATATATTATAGTTGTGACTTTATATAGCTGAAACTAGTGCTCAGACAGCCTTGCCAAATTACTTATAGACATTAATGCAAAATTATTGCTGGGTCATTGACAATTTCATGTTCTCACTGCTTGGGCTTAGAGGAAACTCGATTTAATGACTTCCTTATGTGGAAGTCAAATTCTGTTTAAAAAAATGCCATATTATTTCCCTTTACTTATTACACTCTGTAATCAGTAATTGTGGAGAGCTCTGTTTATCTTATCTATTTTACATTTGCAGACCAAATGACTATCCAGAATGCATAATTAATTTTATATCAACTAGCTGTGCTTGTTTCAGAATGGTTTAATTTCTCCAGTCAAACTCAGATTTATTTACTTGCTAAAAGGACAGAAGACTTCTACAGTTTCCTGAATGTATTTATACATGGCCCTCTTTGAGTCTCAATCATATCTCCTTGCCTTGAGAAAGCAGGGATTTTCATGTTCCCATTACTTTGATTGCCAAAGGTCAACATCTATCATTTAGAAAATTGATACATGCATTTCAGCTCTAAGAATAATATTTTCATGAGGCATGCCATGTATTAATTGAAAATTAATATTTTAGCCAGTACACCTTCCTCTTTCAAGTATTGCCACCTGGTTGGCTGTGATCTAACAGTGATCAGCAGAGTGAAGTCAAGGAGACTAGCTCACTAATTTGATAAAGCAGTGACACAAAGCTTGATATTTACTTATTCCTGCAACTCCATTTATTTTTATTGTTTGCGTTTTTTGTTTGGAGTTAGATTTCTAAGTTGCATAAGAAAGTAGAGCTAGCCCTCAAAATTACTTGTAGTCATTTAGGATTTGGTCAATAAAGATATTTCATTCATTTGGTATTCCAGACTTAACTAAAACGAGGGTCTGTAATGGGCATATGCCATTGTTACTTTTGCTGGCATCATAAATAAGCATGGGAACGAGTGAACTGAAATTCTTAAGAGCAACAGGGTGGACTGTAATTTAGTGATTCTTAATGAACAATGACATTGATATTCTAAAACTTCTGCCTCCTACATGGACACTGACCTTAGTCTTATGATTGGCTTTGATCAATGAAAAATAAACATGGTATATGTGGAAACTTGGTAAGAATTTCACACTTGTATTTACATTGGGACTTTTTCTCCTCTAGAATGTTCTTAGGATTGAACTATTTTAAAAACTAAGCGAAATAAACCACAGGACAGGACCAAGAGGGACAGAGAGTCACTTCAGGCTTCCAGTCGTTCCCACTAAGGTACAGACTCATCAGTGAGACCATATTACATGTTCCAGGACAAGTCTTTATCTGACCACAGTGGCACAAAAGACACCAAAAAGTCTGGCAGGATGACCAGTCAATGCAAAATAAATAAACTCCAGTGACAGTGTAATGGATAAAAGAAGATGAGGTGTGTATATGTATGTGTGTCTGTGTGTGTGTGTGTGTGGGGGGGGGTATGTGTGATGGAATATTACTCAATAATAAAAAGGAATGAAATAGTGGAATTGCAGAGACATGGATAGACCTAGAGACTGTCATACAAAGTGAAGTAAGTCCGAAAGAGAAAAGCAAATATTGTATAATATCACTTATATGTGGAATCTAGAAAATTTATAGAGATGAACTTATTTGCAAAGCAGAAATAGAGTCTCAGATGTGGAGAACAAACATGGTCACCAAGGTGCTGAGGGAAGAGAGTGAACTGACTTCAGAGATTGGGACCGACATATACACACTGCTATGTACAAAATAAATGAAAACCTACTGTATAACACAGGGAAACATACTCCATACTTAGTAATGACATAAATGGGAAATAATCTAAAAAAGAGTGGACGTATGTATATATATGATTGAATTACTTTGCTATTGAGTAAGAAACTAATATAACATTGTAAAGTAACTATACTCCAATAAAATTACTAATAAAAAGAACATAAGGAGTAATACAATTTATCTTAGATTAAGACATTAATCATTGGAATGATTTATTACACCAACCACTGGCAACTGAAATGAATGGTTCTTTTGGAACTTCAATTTGCATTTTAGTCACCTGGCTATATTGACAAATTCCAGATTATGTTACAGTGATATGGGGTCAGGGCTAGAGATTTTACATTTTATACAAGCTTCCAGTTGATGTCAATGATTCTGTTTTACAGACCACACTTTAAGTCACAAGGTTCCAGAGGAGCAATAATTAATTGTTCCTAGACTGGGGAAAGCAAGGGAGCTTCAGGAAAAACGTCTACTTCAGCTTCACCCTTTGACTGTGTGGATCATAACAAGTTATGGAAAATTCTTAAAGAGATGGAAGTACCAGACCACCTTACCTGTCATCTGGGAACATTGTATGCAGGTCAAGAAGCAATAGTTAAAACTGGACATGGAACAACTGACTCCAAATTGGGTAACAGAAGGCTGTATATTGTCACCCTATTTATTTAACTTATATGAAGAGTACACCATATGAAATACCAGGCTGAATGAATCACAAGCTGAATAAAGTTGCCAGGAGGAATATCAACAACCTCAGATAAACAAAGGATACCATTCTCATGGTTGAAAATGAAGAGGAATTGAGGAAGGTGGATAAGGAGAGTGAAAAACCTGGCTTAAAACTCAACATTCAAAAAGCTAAGATCAGGTTATCTGGTCCCATCACTTCATGTCAAATAGAAGGGAAAAAAGTGAAAATAGTGACAGATTTTATTTTCTTTGACTTCAAAAATCACACTTAAAGACACTTAAGACACTTACTCCTTGAAAGGAAAACTATGACAACCCTAGACAGCATCACTTTGCTGACAAAGGTCCATGTAGTTAAAGATTCAATTTTTCCAGTAGTCATGTATAGGTGTGGTTGTGGGCCCATAAAGAAGGCTGAGTGCAGAAGAACTGATGCTTTTGAATTGTGGTGCTAGAGAAGACTCTTGAGAGTCCCCTGGACAACAAGAAGATCAAACCAGTCAATCTATAAGAAATCAACCCTGAATATTCATTGGAAGGACTGATGCTAAGGGCCAACTGTTTGGAAAAGACCCTGATTCTGAGAAAGATTGAAGGCAAAAGAGAAGAGGGTGGCAGAGGATGAGATGGTTATGTAGAATCACTGACTCAGTGAATCTGACATGAACCTGAGCAAACTCTGGGAGACAGTGGAGGACACAGGAGTCTCATGTGCTGCAGCCCATGAGATCACAAATAGACAGACAGGACATAGTGACTGCATAGCAACAACATTCTTTCCTAAGACCATCTCTTTGTATTAAAGACTCAGGTACATCTTTTTTAAAGTCCTTTTTACTATGGCAGTGAGTGTGGTAGATATGTTATTCAATAACATATATGGAAATATGCCATTATGTATGTGTGCACATACATTACCCAAGATTTTGGTGCCTAAATAAATCTGTTTTAGTGAAATATTCCTTTTAATGTCCAAATATAATAAGTCCATTTTTAATCATTTGTTATTTAAAAGCATCCTCAGAAGAACTACACTCACTATTATTACTATAATTTTTCTCGGCATTGAATTCTGGTACAGGATTGACCTGTGCAGTGCTTCTACTGTCCCTATAGTTTTGTGGAAATACTACTTATTTATGCAAAGAACTTTTATTGAGCTTTTGAAGTGACACAGCATTCAGGGTATGTCATGATACAATCAGCAACCTAAAATTAAGTTTATATATTTTTTTTACTCAGAACTCCTTTTATTTTTTGCAACCACTTGCCTCTATCAAGCCCTCGATTAACATCTCCACTCACTTACCCTGCATATACATCCATCAGGCTTAACCCCTAATATTGCTGTTAATTTTTTCAGAAAACTAATTTTTCTTTCATCATTTATCCAAATTAGTCTTCTGATCGAAATATATTGGTTCTAAATTTTTGAAGGTGTTTTACTGAATTTACTGTAGTCCAACATTTGAAAGTACTGCATATGATGATAACAAAACTGTACCAAAAGATTTCTATGTTGAATAAGCTTATTTTTATTAAAAAAAACTGAAAATGTGTATCTTTAAAAAGCTAAGTGGAATGACTGGAGGATTAGAGAGGGGCAACTGTCAAAAGAAAAGACCCCTACATTTAAACTTTCTCTTCTCTTTTGTTTCTGGAATCTGAATGTGTACCCAGAGTCTGACTTTATCTTGAATAAAAAAAATCCTCCTCCTCTTACAATAACTGATCACCTGATCTTTTTCATTTTTTTGCAAGTTTATTTCTGTCCATTCTTTCAAATCATTATTCTGTAGTAATTGAAAGGAAGAGTTTAAGAAGTTCTTATACAAACCCAGAATCGTTCTATCTTAACTAATATATTACCAAATATAAAGGTTATTTTGGGGGCATCTTCCCAGGTGGTGTACTGGTAAATAAACTGCCTACCAATGCAGAAGACACAAGAAACACAAGTTCCATCCCTGGGCTGGGAAGATCCCCTGGAGAAGGGAATGGCAACCTATTCCAGTATTCTTGCTTGGGAAATTCCACAGACAGAGGAGCCCAGTGGGCTACAGTCCATGGGGCTGCAAAAAGTCAGCTATGACTGAGCCAGTGAGCCACATACACGCACACACAAGGTCCATTTTTTATTCCTGGTGGCCAAATCCAAACTTTCAAACACATTTTGGTGACAGATTCTGCCACCATAGCTGAGTGGTCGCCTGATGCACTGAAGCACATTTGTGACCGTTCTCCTACCTGGTTAAAGCCTGATAAAATGTTCCTTGAACTGATTTAGTTGCTATTGTCATGATAACTGTTATCAATCAGCCTCAACTCTGTGTTTTAATTTGCTTGTCAAAACCATGAAACCAAGTTTTGATGTATGTGTAGGCTCAGTCATGTCTAGTTCTTTGAGACCCCATGGACTATAGCCTGCCAGGCTCCTCTGTCCATGGAATTTTTTAGGCAAGAATACTGGAATGGGTTACAATTTCCTCCTCTAGGGAATCTTCCCAAACCAGGAATCGAAGCCATATCTCTTGAGTCTCCAACATTGGCGGGCAGATTTTTTACCACTTGTGCCACCTGGGAAGCCTAATAGACGTGTAAAAACAGTGGAAATTCATATATCTTGATCTTATTCAGAATATGTATCAATTCATCTATAAGCTTGGCTTAAAGGTGCATTGATGAAATATACAAACAAAAGTTAAAGTATTTAGATTTATGTAAAATTTAAATTCTGTCCACATTTAAAATGTTTTGAGGCATTACAATCCTCCACAGTAACGTAAAATCATCATACATAATCTTCATTAAGAGGGATCATAAAATGATAAAGGTGTAAAACCATAGATTGTGAAAGGCAAGTCATTTGTTTCAAATAAAATTTTCATGAAACTTCTCTGAGCCAAAAATTGGGGCGCATAGCCTTACCTGAGGGCATATTTTCCCATCAAAATTTAAGTTTAATTTACTTATTCTGTCTTTGAAGCCAAAGCAGAATAACAAATGTAACTTGTCATTAAAAAAATTCTTAAAGATGAGTAGAGCTCATTCATAGAAAATACTAATATAAAAATTATTCTAATACAGGCAAATAAATAACTAATCCATTCAAAGATTCAGATTTAATGATATAAAAAGCACATTATAATTTCATGTGTTCCTTAATAATGATCTTTTAGATATTTCATTGATAACCACATATACCATCTTATGAGAAACAAAGAGCACTCAGTTGTATATAATCTTAGTACTAATATAACAACTTTAAACACATTTCTGCATCTTTAAGTTTTGTCTTGTTTACAAATGCATGCTTAAAATCCTGACTAGTTGAAATCCAAATGTGTATAAATCACAAAGCAAATGATCCTGATTTTGCATTTCCAAACAAAACTGTAAAATAATCAAAAGGCTTGGGGAGACTGTTAACCCTACAGAAGCAAGTCTTTTATAGCTATATATACATTATATGTAAATATAGCAAAATTTCATATGAAAATATTTATCTTAATACTGAATTCAATGTAGTCTAATTTATTATGCTTCAGTGAAATTCTTTATTTTAATCCAAAGAATGAGATAAAAAGGAAAGTTATAAGTGAGTTTATATTTTATGATGAAATGCCCTAGTTCATATTTTATGTTAAAATAGCTACACGTTCGAAACATATAAAGATGTGTGCTGAATTTTTAATCTCAACGCAGTAATCAGTGAATTAAGCAACTAAAGGTAAACCAATAAAAGTTTTACCTGAACTCTGAGGCTAGTGTACAAAGTGTGAAATGTCATTATAATATACTATAGACCAGCTATAGGGCTTAAAAAGATTATATAAATCTAATATTACAACCAACACTATTTTTCCAATAAAAGCAAATTGAATTTACTATTATAAGAATGTACTTTATTCTGAGATCAGGCTGTATAAGGGCTAATATTTAACTATAATGCATCCTGTAACTTTTTTGTTGTTTTCTTTATTATAGAATGTGCTGCATTTGCTTCATCAGTTAGAAAGAAGATGTGTGTTTGTGCTCAGTCATGTCAACTTTTTGCAACTCCATGGAGCAGGCTCCTTCTCCACTGGATTTTCCCAGTAATAATACTGGAGTGTTTTATCATTTCCTCTTCTAGAGGATCTTCCCAATCCAGGAATTGAATCTTTATCTTATTCTTTGGCAGGCAGACTGTTTACCACGGAACCAACAAGCAGATGGTAGTGGTGGTGGTGGTTTAGTAGCTCAGTCATGTCCGACTCTTATAGCCCCATGGACTGTAGCTTGCCAGGCTCCTCGGTCTGTGGGATTTTCCAGACAAGAATACTGGAGTGGATTGCCATTTCCTTCTCCAGGGCAAAAAGCAGATAACAGCATGAAATTAGGGAATGACTTAGCATTCTTCTTCTAATACTACCTAAGGAATCAGTTATCTGAGAGCTATCTTTGGTCATAGTCTTTTATCTGATTAGATTTTTGGTTGAGAAAAATAAACATTAAATATACACTAACAGACATATACAATAATTAAGTAGTGTTACTAGCTTGTTAAACTAATGTAAGTCAGTTCAAATAGTTTAAGCTTGAAATACAAATAGCAAGTTAGAAATGCATTTCGCTTACTTTTTTTTTTTTTCTAAAATGAGTCTTTCTTAGTCAAACATAGCAATCAGGCATGAAAATACACAAGTCATAAATAATACATTTTTCTCAAAATAAACTTATCTGTGTAACAGATCAAAAGATAGACATCTTCAGTATCTGAAGACATTGCAGTGACTAATCTCAGACTTCCTCAAAGAAACAACTACCCTACCCTCTAATGGTCTAATATTTTACTTAATATTAACCATCATTGCAGATGGTGACTGCAGCCATGAAAGTAAAAGACACTTGCTCCTTGGAAGAAAAGCTATGACCAACCTAGGCAGCGTATTAAAAAGCAAAGACTACTTTGCCAACAAAAGTCCGTCTAGTCAAAGCTATGGTTTTTCCAGTAGTCATGTATGAATGTGAGAGTTCGACTATAAAGAAAGCTGAGCCCTGAAAATTTGATGCTTTTGATCTGTGGTGCTGGAGAAGACTCTTGAGAGTCCCTTGGATTGCAAAGAGATTCAACCAGTCCTTCCTAAAGGAAATCCGTCCTGAATATTCATTGGAAGGACTGATGCTGAAGCTGAAACTCCAATACTTTGGCCATCTGATGCAAAGAATTGACTCATTGCAAAAGATCCTGATGCTGGGAAATATTAAAACTAAGAGGAGAAGGGGATAACAGAAGATGAGCCACTCAGATTGCAACACCAACTCGATGAACAAGAGTTTGAGCAAGCTCCAGGAGTTGGTGATGGACAGGGAAGCCTTGTAAGCTGCAGTCCATGGGGTTCAAAGAGTCGTACATGACTGAGTAACTGAAATGAACTGAACTGAACTGCATTTAAATTTTATAGTACTATCTTGCCTCACTCTTGTTTTTTTACTCTCAGCATATATTTGAGAGACTTACACAGGTTGTTTTGTGTAGCAGTTGTTGTTCATTTTAATTCTGTATATTACTCCATAGTGCATGCTAAGCTGCTTCAGTCATGGCCAATTCTTTGCAACCCTGTGAACTATAGCCCACCAGGCTCCTCAGTCCATGGGATCCTTCAGTCAATAAAGGAATGGGTTGCCATGCCCTCCTTCACGGAATGTTTCCAACCAAGGGATCAAACCCAGATCTCCCACATTGCAGGTGGATTCTTTACTGTCTGAGCCACCAGGAAAGTCCAAGAATGTTGGAGTTGGTGGCCTATCCCTTCTCCAGCAGATCTTCCTGACCCAGGAATTAAACTGGGGTCTCCTGCATTGCAGGAGGATTCTTGACCAGCTGAGCTACAGAGAAGCTGAGTGACTAAGCACAGCACAGCAGAGCATTTTAATGACAATTCCTAGTCATGGATTTTAATTTATGATAATACTATAAACTTGTCTTTTGTACAAATGTGCTACCATTTTTTTACATTTATATCAAAGATTAGAATTTCTAGATAGTAGACTGTAACTATACATATGCATTTTTGCTTTATTCAGTCACTAGGTTGTGTCCAACTCTTTGTGGCCCCATGGGCCATGGCCCTCCAGGCTCCTCTGTCCATGGGATTCTCCAGGCAAGAATACTGGAGTGGGTTACCATGCCCTCCTCCAGGGTATCTTCCTGACCCAGGGATCAAATCTGCCTCTCTTGCATGAATATACATAATTATAATGGATATGCCCAATCATTTTACAATGTATCTGTACCAAATCTTATTCCCAGTAGTGGTGTATGAGATGTCCAGTTGCTTCACATCCTCACCAACACTGGAATTTGTCAGGATTTCTCTAAATCAACTAATTTAAGTGTAATTTACTTAAAATGTACAAAATTTAAGCACATAATTCAGATTTTTGACAAACATATACATCCATGTAATCACCATACCAATTAGTATACAGAACATTTCAATCACCAGTCATGTTTCCTCAAAGCTTTGCAATCAATCATTCCCATTGCCAACCACAGGTAACCAATATTTGATTTCTGTACTAATTTATTACTTTTGCCCATTATCGAATTTCATATAAATGAAGCTATGTACTCTTTTGTGACTGCCTTATTTACTGAAGCAAAATATTTTTAATATTTTGTGTGTTTGCAGTTCATTCATTTTTATTCATAAGTAAGACCTCATTGTATGGATATACTACAAGTTATTTTATCTGTTCTTCTGAAAACAGATATTTGAGCTGTTTTGAGTTCTAGGTTATTATGAAAAAAGTGATAAATTTCCATACATAGTTGTGTATATACTTTATGTAGATTTGCTTTGGTTTTTATTAAATAAAGAGTAGGATTAATCGAAGTCATATGGTAAGCACATGCTTATATATGTATCTGCCAAACTGCTTCACAAAGTGGTTGCACTTTTGCACTCTCATCGGGAATGTGTGAATTTCAATTGCAGGAATTCTTCATCAACTTAATCAGAATTTATATTTTAGCTACTTTATGGATATAAAGTGGTATTTCTGAGTGATTTTAATTTTTACTTAATTAAAGATACTGATCACTTAAAGAACATTACATGCCCATGATAGTCATTCATGTCTAATTTTATAAAATATTTTTCCTATTAAAAAAAATATATACACATATATGAATTCTTGATAAAAGTCCTTTGTTAGAAATGTGTTTCATAATATTTTCCCCAGTCAGTGGTTTACATTTCCCTTTCTTATGAGCATTTTTTGAAGAACAGTATTTAACTTTGTATGAAAATTCAATTCATTATGTTTTGTTCATTTAGAATTTAGTGCTTTTTTTGGTATTAGTAAAATTTGCCTACTTTAAAGCTATGAAGACTTAGTCACTATTTTCCCTGAAGATCTTATTGTTTTCATTTTATCTTTAGGTCCATAATCCATTTAAAGTTAACTTGTGCAGTATTTGTGTCCCAGAGTAAGATTGCTTTTTTTTTTTTCCCCCAGTAAAAGAATTTTTCAGCATTTTTTAAAAAATATAACATTTTCTTCACAGAATTTCCATGATTTTATATAAGTTTGAGAGCAAGGTATAAAATAATGTTTTCCTATTCATTATTTTGTAACTCCACTTAAATATCCTTTAATTTCTCTCCACAATATTTCTTCAGTGAGTATAATCTTCTCGTATTTAAATATGATCCTAAACATTTTATGTTCTTGATGCCATTGAAAGTGTTGTTTTTAATTTTGATTCTAGATGGGAGTTGACAGTATATAGAAATAGAGTTATTTTTGTATGTTAGCCTCTTAACTTTATTTATTCTAATTGAGTTTTGAACACAACCCCTCCTCCTAAGATTTCTTAAACAAATGATCATGTTAAGTATAAGAAAGAAAATTTGATTATTTCCCCATATTTGTATGCTGTATTTTCTTTTTTTGCTGTCTCTTTATCTTAATAGATAAAACTTTCAGTATATGGGATGATTTCTCTGACCTTCTTTGTTCTTGATGCATTTAATTTACAACGAAGTGTTATATGAGCTTTAAGATTTTTATGGATATCCTTTATTAGACTGAAGAAACACCCTTATATTTCTAACATGCTGAGAGGTTATATTATGTGTAATTGTAACATTTAGTAAAATGCTTTCTTTATATCTATTGAAAAGGCTTTATTGTTTTCTCTTTATTATAAGTATAAACTTATACTCAAGTGTAAACTTGATTTTCAAATGTTAAACCAAATTAATATTCTTCAGATAAAATCTAATTAGTCACAATGAACTATTCTACTTATATATTTTTGGAAATGCTTTGCTAATACAAGTATATTTTGCTAAGAAATTTTGTGTAAATAATCTGGAAAGACATTTATCTATGTCTTTAATTTTTTAATATCTAAGTATATTTTTGGCGCTGTGGTATATAAGGTCTCATATGAATTTAGAACTATTTGTCCCTTCATGATACTTTCAAAATATTCATGGAAGGTTGGCACTATTTTGTACTCAAGGAATTCACCTGGGAATGTTTATCAGCCTGAATCTATTTTGAAGGACTATTTAAGTTTGAATATAACATCACTGATACATAGAAAGCAATTCAAAATTTCATATTTCTTCTGTCTTCATTTTAGCAAGTTGCGCTTTTTGTTCATTTCATCAGTGTTGCTTTTTTTTTTTTTTTTTTTTGATCACAATGTTGTTCACTACATTTCCTTGTGTGTGTGCAGTTGCTCAGTTGTGGCTGAATCTTTGTGGCCCCATGGACTGCAGTCTGCCAGGCTCCTCTTTTTTGGTGCAATTTTCCAGGCAAGAGTATAGAGAGGATTGTGATACCTACTCCAGAGCATCCTTCCACCTCAAGAATTGAATATTTCCTTATTCTATGAATGCCTGAAGGTTCTGTAGTGTTGCTTCATCTTTAACTCCTGTTCATAGTAATTTGTGCCTTCTTTCTCATTTGCAGAGAGAAATGCAAATTATTGGACAGGTATATCTTCCCTTCGAGTTAATAAGCCTCAAGGAACGGTTTCAGTTACATTCATTTTTTATTCCCCCTCTAATATCTTGGAAAGAATTCTGCTGCTAATTTGTGACCAATCTTTTATACTTTAGATGGCATATTTGGCTTTCTTAGGAGATTCAGTTCAGTTCAGTTGCTCAGTCGTGTTCGACTCTTCGCGACCCCATGAATCACAGGACACCAGGCCTCCTTGTCCATCACCAACTCCCAGAGTTCACTCAAACTCACGTCCATGGAGTCGGTGATGCCATCCAGCCATCTCATCCTCTGTCATCCCCTTCTCCTCTTGCCCCCAATCCCTCCCAGCATCAGAGTCTTTTCCAATGAGTCAGCTCTTCACATCAGGTGGTCAAAGTACTGGAGTTTCAGCTTCAACATCAGTCCTTCCAATGAACAGCCAGGATTGATCTCCTTTAGGATGGGCTGGTTGGATCTTCTTGCAGTCCAAGGGACTCTCAAGAGTCTTCTCCAACACCACAGTTCAAAAGCATCAATTCTTCGGTGCTCAGCTTTCTTCACCGTCCAACTCTCACATCCATACATGACTACTGGAAAAACCATAGGCTTGACTAGACGGACCTTTGTTGGCAAAGTAATGTCTCTGCTTTTAAATATGGTATCTAGGTTGCTCATAACTTTCCTTCGAAGGTATAAGCGTCTTCCAGTTTCATGGCTGCAGTCACCATCTGCAGTGATTTTGGAGCCCAAAAAATAAAGTCTGACACTGTTTACACTGTTTCCCCATTAGGACCTCAATTGCATCATGACTTCAGGATATTTAAAACTCTAAACTAGATCATTCTCAAGAACATCTGAATACCCTCCATACCCTTGAATCTTAAAAAGCATCAGTTTTTAAACCACCATTTAAACCTACCATTATTGATGCCAGTCTGTAACTCTTTTACTCTGAACAAATCCTTGCATTTCTATTGAGTTGAGAAAGCAATTTTAATGAACTTATAAAAAACCAAATATTACAAAGTGAAAGTGTTTTCTCTTGACTATATTTTTACTAGGAGTCAAGTTCACTGAGAGAAATTGAAAGGTAGTAACCTATTTTTGGAGAAGGCAATGGCACCCAACTCCAGTACTCTTGCCTGGAAAATCCTATGGATGGAGGCGCCTCATAGGCTGCAGTCCATGGCGTCCCTAAAGGTCGGATATGACTGAGCGACTTCACTTTCACTTTTCACTTTCATGCATTGGAGAAGGAAATGACAACCCACTCCAGTGTTCTTGCCTGGAAAATCCCAGGGACTGGGGAGCCTGGTGGGCTGCCGTTTATGGGGTCACACAGAGTCGGACACAACTGAAGCGACTTAGCAGCAGTAGCAGTAGCAGCAACCTATTTTAAAAAATGTTTTAGCCCTCAGAAAAAATACAAACTATTCCAAGGAAATATGGAAATCTATCTGGAGGGAAGAGGAGAGCCTAGGAAAGCTGAATAAAGTAATTAAAAAGAAGCTCTTTCAAAGAAATCTCAAGTAATTTCCCCAAAATACAGTATAAAAGACTCTTACAAATGTTTGAGAGAGTGAATAGGAGTTCAGTTCTGAGCATTTAGGCATCATTATGGTGTTATTATCGTTACAAAGATAAAAATTGATAGTAATCGTGGACCCCAAGACAGAATAGTCATGCATTTTGAGGGAATATGCCAATAAATATGTGGGGTCAGGTACATGAGGAAAAGAATTGGAGGATATGCTGTTGTCAAGGCTTGGGATAGGTGTTGAATTTATAGTGGCATATATCCTGAGTAGAATTGTGCAATTCAGAAAGAAGTTGGTAATGCCACTGATAAATAGATGACTTTTTATAGACTCCTACTCACTTTGAAAAATGTAGAGCTATATTCTTTTATGTACCTTCACATAGGATATTGAAATAGAGAAGAATTTAAGGGAATACATTACTTGGAAATGTACTTGGAAAAGTGTGGCACTGTGTCAAAAAAACAAGTATGTTGCTAGATAAACTTGCACTAGATTCAGCTCTGAAATAGCAGAAGGTCAGATATCAAATTATTAATGGAAATTTGGACATTTAATTCCCTGAGGGGAAACAAAAGGATTTAAGGCCTGAATGATGTATTCTTATTAATTGCCTAAATCATCTGAGTAGAGGCATGTCTTCAATTTTACTGGAAGGAGAAATATTAGTATGATGAGAGACTCTTTCTAGCATCATCTGTGTTGTGAGTATTTGGATTTCTCACCTACATACTACTGAAATGGAAATCAAGCAGAATTTTTTCCTTTTCTCCTGTTATTTTCTGTTTGCCTACCTTCTTTCAAATAGAAATAAGTTGTTCTTATATACTTGGCAACTTCAAGAAATAGGTATTTTGATTGAATTCTTTTCTGAATTTGTGAAACATAATTTTGATTCAGAAAATTATTTCAGAGATTGATGATTTTCCATGGCTTTTTTGTCTGATATTCCAGTAATCATTCTCGTGAAAATTGTGTTTCTTCAAAATAATAGGACACATGGCAGCCACAGAGTGTATTAATTTAGCTTTGCAAATGCTGAAAGAATTATACAGTTGTGAATAGAAAAATACCAATATATAGCTGGTAAAAACATGGCTCCATTTAGATTATATGAATAAAAGCTTGTGGTTTATATTTTTTAAAATAGAAGTTAAGGCTAAGAAGGGTGGAACACTAAAATCAACTTATTTTGGTAATTATTGTTAACTATAACTGTTCCTAGAAATTTTCTACCAGAAGGAAGGTGGTGGTATAATTTGCATACTCAATATTGTCATTTGTATTTATTATATAACAGCTACCTAAAAACTTGGATATTATGGCCAAAATGTAACTAAGAGGTACAGTAGGAAATGAATAGTTGGCCTGTCTTAAAATGTGGCTTTAATATTTCTTTAATTAATGTCTTATTTTCATTCATTTCTTTGTTTTGAAGGAATGGTTTACAGCACCAGGAAGAGGTAGTGGCTGCTAGTGGATTGGTCACCTAAAAAACAGGCACAAGTTGTGCCCCCCAAATTTTGATCTTTCTCTCATGAGGCTACTATTCAAGTAACTGAAAATAGGCTTAGGTTGCATTGCAATGGATTTAGAGCAAAAAAAAAAAAAACAAAAAAAAGTGGATAGATGTCATCTTACTATTGCTAATGTTTCAAAGAGGGGAGAGTATAATAATAAGTTGTCTTTTTACACTAACATCCATTATACTTTTTCCAGGAAAAAGACTTCATCAATTTTGCTGATAAAATTGCAAGGAGTCTGAAATCCATTTGGTCACACTGTGTGTGGAGAGAGATTTTTAATTTGGATTCCTCATGCTGTGGATCCATGTGTTTCTTGGCTTCTCAAATTATCTAAGCTTGCCCTAATTTAACACCCATCTACCGTATAACAAATGTTTATTTACATAACTGCCTTTATTAGTTTGGAAGAATTATTTATGATTATTCATATGTATGTATATATCTGTGTATATATATATATAGAGAGAGAGAGAGAGAGAGACATATATATATATATGGCAATTAAAGTGATGTACTACAAACTTAATAATGAAGATAAGAACTGATGTGTAGACAGTAGATGATTCTTATAACAATATTTGAAAATAAGCAATAATATTTTCCCCCTTTTCTGAAGAAACAAAAAGTAATTGTATAATTTACATATAATTAAATGCATAGTAATGGTAACACTGATGGAGGTTTCAGATATTCTGGTGGTTAATATGGCATCAGTTCATTCAGTTGCTTTACCTTTCCTAGTTCCCTGTCATGGTTTCATTAACTATGCTTTTGTAAAACATGATACAGAAAGTCTGATATATACAGTTCCTAAGTGAATAGAAATCCTCTTAATATGCTCTTGACATGCTGAAAAGTGTCCAACCTTAAACATGTCTTGCCTCCATTGCTTTTTCTTTCCCAGCAATATTAATATAAGAAACTGACTCAATGGGCATGAGTTTGAACTCCAAGAGGACAGAGGAGCTTGACATACTACAGTCCATGGGATCACAAAGAGTCAGACATGACTGAACAACAAAACAAACTACAATTCTACAATTAATAGGAAGGTAATTTAATTTAAAATTATAAAAGCTCTCCAGAAAGCAGGCATAGAAGGAACATACCTCAACATAATTAAGGCCATATATGATAAACCCACAGCAAACATTATCTTCAATGGTTAAAAATTGAAAGCATTTCCCCGAAAGTCAGGAACTGCGGGGGGCGCTCCACAGAAAGAGAGAGGCAGTGGAACTTCCCTCAGCAAAGCTGAGGGGTCCCGAGGAGAGGTGAGCCTGCTGTCCGCCAACCCAGCCCCTCGGCGAGCGAGAGACAATCAGACTCGACAGGGGTTCCGTCTAAGCAGTTCCGCTTTATTGCCACAAACTCTTGATTTATATAGGCAAGCAAGGGAGTTTTGCGAGGGACTTTCCATAGTTGTACCAATCACGTTAAAGGTCAAATCATAATATGCCATAGTTGCACCAATCACGTTAAAGGTCAAATATTAATATACCATAGTTGCACCAATCACGTTAAAGTTCAAGTCGTCATGCACTTCATTGTAACAGGAGTCTCTGGTGATCACGCGCTGTCCAAGTGCATGGAAATCAAGAGAGCCAATCAAAAGTTTTAACAAACAACTTAGGCCACGCCCTCATCTCTTCTGCCAGGCGCCATCTTAGCTCTAAACCGCAAAGCTAGCCCTTCTTTTTTCAAGGTTTCCCATTTAGGGCCCCACAAGGAACAAGACAAGGGTGTCCACTCTCACCACTACTATTCAACATAGTTTTGGAAATTTTAGCCACAGCGATCAGAGGAGTAAAAGAAATGAATCCAGATTGGAAAAGAAGTAAAACTCTCACTGTTTGTAGATGACATGATCCTCTATAGAAGACAGGAAGAATAAAAGAAAAGCAGGCCCTGGCAAGGGCTGCAGGAGAAATTTATAATTATTGATAAACTGGATGCTATACAGCGTGAGACTCTTGCAGCAAGTCCAGAGGGAACAGTTCATAATCTTGAAAACAAGATATGATCCTGGGGTTGGAAAACTGACCCCAGACCGTTTCTCAACTGGCGACTCAGACTCACATGTTTTATGTATTTGGTGGAAAATCTATAGATAAGAATATTAGTCTTAGTTACTGATTTGTTATTGATTACTGTTTCCTAATTACTTAATGGTTAATGATCATTTTGTTCTTTGGCCCTGAAGGCCACATGAGTCAGTTTAACTCCCCACATATTCTTTCACTGGTGGCTGAAAATATAATAAAGCTGGCTTGGATTCAGTTTCCACACCTTCACCTTGGAGTGGTGTTGGTCCCCTGATCCTCACTTTTCTCTGAATTCTTGTGTCTCATTTCTCATTCTCCTGCCGTATTGCACTTTTGGAAACCCTGCTTGTTGAAGTGGTCTTGACAATCCTCTACATAGAAACCCTAAACACACCAACAGAAAATTCCTAGAGCTAATCAATGAATATAGTAAAGTTGCAGGATATAAAATTAACATGCAGAAACCTCTTGCATTCCTATACACTTGCAATGAGAAAAGAGAAAGGGAAATTAAGGAAACAATTTCATTCATCATTGCAATGAAAAGAATAAAATACTTAGGAATAAATCTACCTGAAGAAACAAAAGACCTATATATAGAAAACTATAAAACACTGATGAAAGAAATCAAAGATGACACAAATAGATGGAGAAATATACCATGTTGATGGATTGGAAGAATTAATATAGTGAAAATAAGTATACTAGCCAAAGTAATCTACAGAGTCAATGAAATCCCTGTCAAGCTACCAATGGTATTTTTCAAAGAACTAGAATAAATAATTTCACAATTTGTATGGAAATACAAAAAACCTCCAATAGCCAAAGAAATCTTGAGAAAGAAAAACATAACTGGAGGAATCAACCTGCCTGACTTCAGACTATATTACAAAGCCACAGTCATCAAGACAGTATGGTACTGGCACAAAGACAGAAATGTAGATGGATGTAACAAAATAGAAAGCCCAGAGATAAATCCATGCAACTATGGACAACTTATCTTTGACAAATGAGGCAAGAATATACAATGGAGAAAAGACAAGCTCTTTAACAAGTAGTGCTGGGAAAACTGATCAACCACTTGTGAAAGAATGAAACTAGAACACTTTTCTAATACCACACACACACAAAAAAAAAACCTCAAAATGGATTACAGATCTAAATGTAAGACCAGAAACTATAAACTCTTAGAGGAAAGCATAGGCAAAACACTCTCTGACATAAATCACAGCAGGATCCTCTATGGCCCACCTCCCAGAGTAATGGAAATAAAAGCAAAATAAACAAATGGGACCTAATTAAACTTAAAAGCTTTTGCACAGTGAAGGAAACTATAAGCAAGGTGAAAAGACAGCATCAGAAAGGAAGAAAATAATAGCAGATGAAGCAACTGACAAAGGATTAATATCAAAAAATATACAAGCAGCTCATGCAGCTCAATGCCAAAATAATAAACAACCCAATCAAAAAAATGTGCCAAAGAACTAAACAGACCTTTCTCCAAAGAAGACATACAGATGGCTAACAACCACATGAAAAGATGCTCGGCATCACTCATTATCAGAGAAATGCAAATCAAAACCACAATGAGGTACTATCTCACACCAGTCAGAATGGCTGCTATCAAAAAGTCTACAAATAATAAATGCTGGAGAGGATGTAGATAAAAGGGAACCCTCTTACACTGTTGGTGGTAGTGCAAACTAGTACTGCCACTATGGAGAACAGTGTGAAGATTCTTTTAAAAACTGGAAATAAAGCTTCCATACTACCCAGCAATCCCACTGCTGCACATACACATGAAGGAAAACAGAATTGAAAGAGATACATGTACCCCAACGTTCATCGCAGCACTGTTTACAATAGCCAGGATATGGAAGCAACCTAGATGTCCATGGGCAGATGCATGGATAAGAAAGTTGTGGTACATATACACAATGGAATATTACTCAGCTATTAAAAAGAATGCATTTGAATCAGCTTTAATGAGGTGGATGAAACTGGAGTCTATTATACAGAGTAAAGTAAGTCAGAAAGAAAAACACCAATACAGTATATTAACATGTATAATATGAAATTTAAAAACATGGTAACAATGACCCTAAATTTGAGACAGCAAAAGAGACACAGATGTATTGAACAGTCTTTTGGACTCTGTGAGAGAAGGTGACGGTGGGATGATTTGAGAAAATAGCACTGAAACACGTATATTATCATATATGAAATAGATAGCCAGTCCAGGTTTGATGCATGAGACAGGGAGACAGGGTGCTCAGGGCCAGTGCACTGGAATGTCCCTGAGGGATGGGATGGGGAGGGAGGGGTGTTCAGGATGGGAGACATATGTACTCCCATGGCTGATTCATGTCAATGTATGGCAAACCCACTATAATATATGTAAAGCAATTAGCCTCCAACTAAAATAAATAAATAAATTAAAATATGTAATTCAAATCACTCACTTTCTCAGCCATCTCTACAGATTGCCACATAAACAAATTCTGCATAGTGTGCTATTTTTAATTTCATTCTTACCTTTTAGAATAAATGAAGATGTTTGACAGTATTGAAAGCAGTCATAACTAGATCTGCACGTTGCAAACTGGACTAGTTTCAGTCTGTGGTCTATGAAGGGTACAAATCTGACATCGATTATAATTATAGGATTAATGCTCTCTTAAAGATTCAAGAGTAATGAAGTATTACTTAGGTGTGATTTACCATAATGTGAAAAGCTGGATGAATTAATTTACTTCCTTTTGTAAGAGATGATATTCTGCTTATAAGAAGGGACTTCAATTTTTAATCAATTTGCCTTTGAGGAGGTCCCCAGTTTGTATATGTGAAATAGGTGGGCAGCTACTGCTGCAGCATTTTCTGAGGACTGAGGCCAGTACTCTACCCAGGTATTTGTCCAGTGTCCAGTGTCCAATTTTGCCTCCTGTGTGAATTCTGCCGGCTAAAACACTCCCTCTCTGGATGTTGCCTGTCGAGTGATTAAGTATGTGGTCTTGGTTCTCAGCATGTCTTGACAAGTGCTTGTTTTCCAAATTGGTTCTCCAGCCATCCCAGTTATTCCTTGAGCTATTGTATAGTAGTAGTGAAGGTCACTCAGTTGTGTCTGACTCTGTGACGTCATGTACAAGAGTGGGTTGCCATTCCCTTCTCCAAGGGATCTTCCTAACCCAGGGATTGAACACTGGTCTCCTGCACTGCAGGCAGATTCTTTACCATCTGAGCCACCAGGGAAGAACTGTTTACCTTTTTCATTATTTCCTTTCCCTGTTTAATCAAAGCAGAGTTGGTTTTGAAGGGTATACTATCTCCAATGGCTGCCACAGTAAATTGTTACATACTGGGTATCTTAAAACTACAGAAATTTGTTTCCTCACAGCTCTGGATGCTGGAAGTCCGAACTCAAGGTGTCAGCAGGGCCATACTCCCTCTGCTCCTCTCAGAGAGGATCCTTCCTGCCTCTTCCAGCTCCTGGGGACTCCAGACTTTACCTGACTTTTCTAGCTTGATACTTGAACCACTGTGGTCACATTGCCTCTTCCTAGTAATGTATCTCTATCTTTTCTTTTCTTTGTCTCTCTTTTAATCCCTTTCTTTATGAAAAATGTAATTAATTATGATAAGTATGATATAAAATTTAACATCTTAAATATTTTTGTGTGTACATTAGTGTTAAGTTCACTTTCCTTTTCAGTTTTACTTTCATTGTTGTGTAATCAGTCTCATCTGCTGTATTATATTTGCTGTTGTGTTCAGTTGCCAAGTTGTGTACAACTCTTTACAACCCCATGGACTGCAGCAGGCCAAGCACCTCTGTCCTCCACTAGCTCCCAGAGTTTGTTCAGATTCAGGTCCCTTGAGTCAGTGATGCTATCTAAATATCTCATCCTCTGTCACCCTTTCTCCTTTTGTCTTCAATCTTTCCCAGCATCAGGGTCTTTTCCTGCCAGTTGGCTCTTTGCATCAGGTAGCCAGGATATCAGAGCTTCAGCTTCAGCATCAGTCCTTCCAGTGAGTATTCAGGGTTGATTTCTTTAGAATTAACTGGTTTGAACTCCTTGCAGTCCAAGGGACTGAAATTGGCCTCTTAAAATTTCTTTCATCATGTGAATTTTATTTCACTAATGTCATTTAAAAAATAATTCAAATTGTGTTATGTACTTACTTGACACAATACTAAATTAAAAAATGAATGTTTTCAGAAATTTATTTTTAAATATTAATACTTGTAAAATTCACAAAGCATTTTTTGTGAACAATGTTTGTTAATGCTGCTTTGACCTGTGGAAGAAGGATTATTTTATACACAAATGAAACCTGGATGTTTTACTTTCATTAATAACATCTTTTTCTGATATTTTGCAATATTTGAAAATGCACAAGTATAATTTGTTTAATGTGAATGGCGTCACGGACTCGATGGACATGAGTCTGAGTGAACTCCGGGAGATGGTGATGAACAGGGAGGCCTGGCGTGCTGTGATTCATGGGGTCACAAAGAGTCGGACACGACTGAGCAACTGAACTGAACTGAACTGAATGTGAATTGTGATTTTTATGTCAAATATTCAATTACAAGTGATTGATATACTCTTAGTATTTCCCCATATGTGTGTGTGTGTGTGTATATACGTTGTCGTTGCTTAGTTGTTAAGTGATATCCAACTCTTTGCAACCCAATGAACTGTAGTCTGCTAGGCTCCTCTGTCTGTGGGATTTCCCAGGCAAGAAAACTAGAATATTCTTGACTCAGGGATTGAACCCACATCTCCTGCATTGGCATGGCGACTTTTTACTGCTGAGCCACCAGGGAAGTCCATATGTGTGAACGTGTGTGTGTGTGTGTGTGTGTGTGTGTGTGTGTGCTGTGTTCATTGCTTCAGTCATGTCTGACTGCTTGCAAATCCTTGGACTGCCACCCACCCACCAGGCTCCTTGACCCATGGGATTCTCCAGGCAAGAACACTGGAGTGGGTTGTCACTTCCTTCTCGTATGTTATATATATATATATATATATATATATATATATATATATATATATATATATCATAAAAGCCACTCTCCCCAATCATCCATTAGCCTACTTTAGCCTCAGCTAGTGTGTGCAAGTGAACTTTTAACACAGTATGGTCTTACAAGGACGTTACCCAACTTGCAGTAGAAATGGGTTCATCAACTGTCATCTTCACGACAAGTCAGAAAAGTTCAAGTATTTCCTTTGCATTATGATCTTGCAAAAATGAGGCTTGATAATTGGAAGGCCAGGCCACTGTGACATGCAATTCTGGAAGACTGTTGAACATTTTTTGAGATAGCAAAGTTGGCAAATAGGGGCATTTATTATGGCAGACAGTCTTGGGGTACATATTCATTTTGCCCTGACATGTTGTATATAGATGTAAAGGTTTAATTTATTAGTGCTTTTTTTTTTTAACAAACATTATGCTATGCTTAAAACTGAGATAAATGTAAGTACATCATAAAGATAGAAAGATTTCATTACTTCAATTACTTCCTAATTTAGAAAGTGATTTTAGATAAAGTCTGCAGATGTGTAATTCGCTTTCTATATTCAAAGATTTAAAATTGTTTGAATGGCTTCAATGGGAAGATATTTTTATCAGTACTTGTTTGGTTTAAAGTGTATGCATCTGTTTAAAAGAAAAACTTAAATTGTTAGTTGCTCAGTCATGTCTGAGTCTTTGCAACCTCATGAATTGCAGCCTACCAGGCTCCTCTGTCCATGGGATGGAACCAAGTCCTCCATTGCAGATGAATTCTTTACTGTCTGAGCCACCAGGGAAGCCCATATATCTGTTTAGAGCTTAATAAACAAATGTTTGAACTTTATGGAAGTGAATTGCAAGTCTCTCATGAAAAAAAAAATCCAAATACTAATTTTACTAGAGTTAATATTGTTTTTCTGCAGCTAATTTAGTATTATATCATTTGATATTAAAAAACAACTCAGTAACTTTTGTGTTTAAAAGACCCATTTGGATCATTACTTTTCAAATCTGCTTCCATATACTCGCTATTTACTCAACTGATTTATAAAATAAAAAAAATTTTGAAAATAGAGTCATTCATGAATATAACAGTATTCTATATCACTATAATTATAGCTTTCTATTTATGCTTATTTGATCAACAAATCAATCATGTATTTTTTAATATAACTAGATTAGGAAAGGTCATCTTTCAAAGTGTTATATCAACTGCTCTGAATTTTAAAAAGCTAATATCCCCTATTCTCATGTAACTTAAATTCTAGAGTTAAAGACAGGTGATAAGTTCCAAGTGATAAAACCATATCCTATGTTAGCAGAGAAGAAAATGGCAACCCACTCCAATACTCTTGCCTGGAGAATTCCATGGACAGAGGAGGCTGATGGGCTATAGTCCATGAGGTTACAAAGAGTCAGACACGACTGAATGACTAAGTGTGCATACATACTATGTTACATGACAATAAATGCTATGGTGAGAGAAAAAGGACAATAAAAAGGGCTCCAGGAGGGGAGTGCAATTTCAAATTTAAATATCCTGGACTGTGTTGGTCTAACTGGGAAGGTATATTTGAGCAAAGATTTTAAAAATATAAAGATAATCATTAGATATGGATATCTGGGGAAGAGTGTGCCAGACAAGGAATGTGCAGGTATGAAAGTCCTGAAGGAAAAGCATTGCTTAGCATGTCAGAGGAAAGACATGAAGAGGCTATGATGGTCAGAGCTAGATGAGAGAGAGTATAATGAGGAGGGTCAAAGATTGTTACATGGAGGGTGATTTAACTCAGTACAATGAGGTGGAAAAACATTGCAGCATTTTGAGTGGACAGACCTGATGTGTCTTCATTTTTACAGGAGTATTCTGGCTGCTGTGTAGACAGCAGACTGGGATTGAGGTGTGAGTGGCGGTTGAAACAGGAAGACAAAGTTATTTCAATTTGTCAGATAAGGAATGATGGTTACATTGACCTGGGTAGCAATTCAAGTGGTTAGAAGGGGCTGAAGTCTGAGTGTATTTTGAAACTATCTTATTGTCAGGAAGTTTTGTGAGGCAGAAAGGGAAAAGATTAGTTGAAATCACTGATATATTTAGTCAAATAATTCCATTCACTAATCATGAAAAGCTTATAAGAGGAGAAGGACTGAGAGTAAGTTCATGAGGGCAGTTTAGTAATAAAACATATACGTATATATATAATAGATATATCATACCTTGTCTTTATATCTACTTGTATATCTAATTTTATATCTACTTATACCTTTAATTCTCTATACATTTGCACTTATATGTCCAAATTTTAAAACAGTGCCTCAACTATAATTATTGTTGAGTAAATGTTGAATGTGTATGTATCACATAAAATTTGATTAGTATTGAAATTCCTATATATAGAAATATACAGCTTAAGTATGTGTGACCTCAAGAAGAACATCCAATTGAGTCCAGCCAATACATCTGACCTAAAAACCTGGAGGTGTTTGAAGATGCTAAGTTTGAGGTGCTTCATTGCATAGCAATTGAACTTTAATACCATATTCGGATAGACTTGACTTTATCTTAAAATGGAAGAAAGCTTACCCTGTGATAAATTCCTATCATAGAACACCAGCATGATGTCTATAACCTTGTTGGTTACCAGGGAATAATTATATCCAGTAGCCTAAGAGATGTTCCATAATTTTAAGTGATCAGGCTTACTGCTAGCTGAGATGGCAGCTCTGATCCAGCTGGAAAAAGACGCTGTTGTCTCAAGTTACTGTATTTCTGTCTCTGGAGAAAATGTTCAGTTCAGTTTCAGTTTAGTCGCTCAGTCGTGTCCAACTCTTTGCGACCCCATGAATCGCAGCAGGCCAGGCCTCCCTGTTCATGACCTTCTCCCAGAGTTCACTCAGACTCATGTCCATCGAGTCCGTGATGCCATCCAGCCATCTCATCCTCGGTCGTCCCTTTCTCCTACTGCCCCCAATCCCTCCCAGCATCAGAGTCTTTTCCAATGAGTCATCTCTTCACGTGAGGTGGCCAAAGTATTGGAGCTTCAGCTTCAGAATCATTCCCTCCAAAGAAATCCCAGGGTTGATCTCCTTCAGAATGGACTGGTTTGATCTCCTTGCAGTCCAAGGGACTTGCAAGAGTCTTCTACAACACCACAGTTCAAAAGCATCAATTCTTCAGTGCTCAGCCTTCTTCACAGTCCAACACTCACATCCATACATGACCACAGAAAAAACCGTAGCCTTGACTAGATGGACCTTAGTCGGCAAAGTAATGTCCCTGCTTTTGAATATGCTATCCAGGTTGGTCATAACTTTTCTTCCAAGGAGTAAGCGTCTTTTAATTTCATGGCTGCAGTCACCATCTGCGGTGATTTTGGAGCCCCCCCCCAAAAAAAAAAGTCTGACACTGTTTCCCCATTTATTTCCCATGAAGTGATGGGAGCGGATGCCACAATCTTCATTTTCTGAATGTTGAGCTTTAAGCCAACTTTTTCACTCTCCTCTTTCACTTTCATCAAGAGGCTTTTTAGCTCCTCTGCACTTTCTGCCATAAGGGTGGTGTCATCTGCATATCTGAGGTTATTGATATTTCTCCAGGCAGTCTTGATTCCAGCTTGTGTTTCTTCCAGCCCAGCGTTTCTCATGATGTACTCTGCATAGAACTTAAATAAGCAGGGTGACAATATACAGGCTTGACGTACTCCTTTTCCTCTTTGGAACCAGTCTGTTGTTCCATGTCCAGTTCTAACTGTTGCTTCCTGACCTGCGTACAGATTTCTCAAGAGGCAGGTCAGGTGGTCTGGTATTCCCGTCTCTTTCAGAATTTTCCACAGTTTATTGCGATCCACACAGTAAAAGGCTTTGGCATAGTCAATAAAGCAGAAATATATGTTTTTCTGGAACTCTCTTGCTTTTTCCATGATCCAGCGGATGTTGGCAATTTGATCTCTGGTTCCTCTGCCTTTTCAAAAACCAGCTTAAACATCAGGAAGTTCATGGTTCACGTATTGCTGAAGCCTGGCTTGGAGAATTTTGAGCATTACTTTACTAGCATGTGAGATGAGTGCAATTGTGAAGTAGTTTGAGCATTCTTTGGCATTGCCTTTCTTTGGGATTGGAATGAAAACTGACCTTTTGCAGTCGTGTGGCCACTGCTGAGTTTTCCAAATTTGTTGGCCTATAGAGTGCAGCACTTTCACAGCATCATCTTTCATGATTTGAAATAGCTCAACTGGGATCCCATCACCTCCACTAACTTTGTTCATAGTGATGCTTTCTAAGGCCCACTTGACTTCACGTTCCAGGATGTCTGGCTCTAGATGAGTGATCACATCATCATGACTATCTGGGTCATGAAGATCTTTTTTGTACAGTTCTTCCATGTATTCTTGCCACCTCTTCTTAATATCTTCTGCTTCTGTTAGGTCCAGACCATTTCTGTCCTTTTTGAGCCCATCTTTGTGTGAAATGTTCCCTTGGTATCTCTAATTTTCTTGAAGAGATCTCTAGTCTTTCCCATTCTGTTGTTTTCCTCGATTTCTTTGCATTGATCTCTGAAGAAGGCTTTCTTATCTCTTCTTGCTATTCTTTGGAACTCTGCATTCAGATGCTTATATCTTTCCTTTTCTCCTTTGCTTTTTGCCTCTCTCCTTTTCACAGCTATTTGTAAGGCCTCCCCAGAGAGTCATTTTGCTCTTATGGGGATGGTCTTGATCCCTGTCTCCTGTACAATGTCACGAACCTCATTCCATAGTTCATCAGGCACTCTATCTATCAGATCTAGGCCCTTAAATCTATTTCTCACTTCCACTGTATAATCATAAGGGATTTGATTTAGGTCATACCTGAATGGCCTAGCAGTTTTCCCTACTTTCTTCAATTTAAGTCTGAATTTGGTAATAAGGAGTTCATGATCTAAGCCACAGTCAGCTCCTGGTCTTGTTTTTGTTGACTGTATACAGCTTCTCCATCTTTGGCTGCAGAGAATATAATCCATCTGATTTTGGTGTTGACCATCTGGTGATGTCCATGTGTAGAGTCTTCCCTTGTGTTGTTGGAAGAGGGTGTTTGCTATGACCAGTGCGTTTTCTTGGCAAAACTCTATTAGTCTTTACCCTGCTTCATTCTGCATTTCCAAGGCCAAATTTGCCTGTTACTCCAGGTGTTTCTTGACTTCCTACTTTTGCATTCCAGTCCCCTATAATGAAAAGGACATCTTTTTTGGGTGTTAGTTCTAAAAGGTCTTGTAGGTCTTCATAAAACCGTTCAACTTCAGCTTCTTCAGCATTGCTGGTTGGGGCATAGACTGGGATAACTGTGATATTGAATGGTTTGCCTTGGAGACGGACAGAGATCATTCTGTTGTTTTTTAGATTGCATCCAAGTACTGCATTTTGGACTCTTTGGTTTACCATGATGGCTACTCCATTTCTTCTGAGAGATTCCTGCCCGCAGTAATAGATATAATGGTCATCTGAGTTAAATTCACCCATTCCACAAGTGTTCAATCAGCACAAAATTTGTAAAATTTGCCACAGTGAAATATTTTGTATTCTTTTCTTAAAGGAGGACTCCTAAAACAAGAATTCAGGCTCCACAAAAGCAGCGTGCCCTTTTGGAAAAAGATTCATATATTTTATTCTTCTAATTGTGAATATTATTCCAGTCTAACTTTTAGAATTACATCAATATAAGCTATAAAGTAATGTGGTGCTGAGTTGCCTCAGTTGTGTCTAGCTCTTTGAGATTCATGGACTGTAGGCCCACCAGGCTCTTCTGTCCATGGGATTCTCCAGATAAGAATACTGGAGAGGATTGCCATGCCCTCCTCCAGGGGATCTTCCTCACCCAGGGATTGAACCTGCATCTTTTATGTCTCGTGCATTGGTGGACGGGTTCTTTACCACTAGAGCTGCCTGGGAAGCCCGTATAAGGTACAAATTTAAACAAAAAAGAAAAATCACGATATAGGTAGAAAGATAACCCTTACATTCACTTTTCCCTAAATGAGGGAAACCTGAGTCCATTATTTTCAATAAGTAAAGATTTAAATAGAATTTTTTGTAAAAGGATAAGCACTAATTGTCTCATTCTGGTGTTTCTGTATTCTTCAGTATGGAGAAGGGAATATTGCTGACAAAAGTCCATGTTATCAGGAATAATAAAGGTGGCAGGTTGTGGGTAAGCCATTTTCAAGGCCATGGTGAAATTCCCGTTGCCAGGATTTAATGACTTTCTCAACAGGAGGATTACAGTCCAATGTTAAATAAAGATCCATACGTTCTGCACTCACTTGAAATAGTGCTAGTTGCTTTAAATGTTGATTTCAGAAATAAACGGCTTGCAAGTGTGCTGATTACTACATTTGGGGTAAAAATGTATTCATACTGTGGAAATTTTTAACATTACTTTTAAAACTTTCTATGTGGTTTAGTACATTTTATTTGTAAAACTAGAGATACTTTAAAGCTCAAGTAAAATTTTGAAAATAAAAAGGAATAAAAAGAAAATAGGCATCTTTATGTAGCTACATTTTCCTTGTAAAGAACAGAAAAATATATCACCACATGCACATACATAAATATACACATACATACACAAATCCCTTGATTAGCTTATCATTTTAAGTATTATTCCAACTCATTGGAGAAATTATATTTCCCCATATATATATCCCGTATATTTTTTTAAATATAAAGTATACTTTATTTATACTGTTTTCTTGATTTCATTTTTGATCAGGTATGCTGCTGCTGCTGCTAAGTCGCTTCAGTCCTGTCTGACTCTGTGTGACCCCATAGATGGCAGCCCATCAAGCTCCACCATCCCTGAGATTCTCCAGGCAAGAACACTGGAGTGGGTTGCCATTCCCTTCTCCAATGTGTGAAAGTGAAAAGTGAAAGTGAAGTCGCGTAGTCGTGTCCTACCCTCAGCGACCCTATGGACTGCAGCCTTCCAGGCTCCTCCATCCATGGGATTCTCCAGGCAGGAGTACTGGATTGGGGTGCCATTGCAGAATCTATTAAAATAGATTCTTTTCCTAAGTTTCAGCATACGAAATATTGCAATACTAGTTTACTTTAAACAGAACTAGCTTTAGCAGTAACAGATACTTGGAAACTTTGTTTTACCCTACTGTAACATTTTAAATAATAGTGTCTTCTATGTTAACAGATTTTATAAAAGAAAAATTTTACAAACTTTCAGCTAATGAATTTTGAAAATTCAGAAATATGAAAGTTCTTATAATTTGTTATATGATATCTTTATGACTCAATCTTGATTATATAACAACAAAAGTTACCTTATGTCATATTCCATCACCTTGGGACTATCTAATAGGCCTATCCTTTGCAATATTTTTCTACACTTTATATGTTATTCACATGCAATTCTGGCATATATGATTGTAGTATTGGGGAGTAAAAAATGCCAACTTTTTGAGTATCATTTTATAAGTTCAATGTTTATATTGAATATATTATATTATATAGCTCCCTTTGAGCTATACTTTTAATTTTATAAACCTATTGTAAAATTTCAGAAATAAACTGCTCATACCCCGTTTACTGTTTTATGCCAGGCACAACACTCACCCCTGAGTAAAATATAAAGTTTGTGCTGCATTAGTGCCCACAGTTAGCATTTTCATTCTCTGCCTTTGTTCTGATTCTTGCAGTTGGATGCTCTTTACTCATACTGTACCTAAATTGCTAATGCTAATTTTGAGACTGCCATGAAATGATTGGCAGAAGGCCTCAGTCTATCAAGATGGAAATGAGCATAAATGAAGCAGCACATTAAGCAGTATTCCACGAAAAAAGGAATACAAGACACTGGACGATAGAAATCATGGAGGGAAAGAGAATTCTGTGCATAGAATAGAACGATGCTAGCTTATATACTTATGAAGCAGCAAATCATTTTTAGATAAAAAGGAAGAACATCCAATGGCACAGTCAGTGTATGAAGACCAGTATTATGGAATGGCCATTTTAGGAACTAAAGCAAAGCTGGTTGTTTTAGTTTGCATATATTCAATGTATTGTAACTACATTATAATAAGCATTTTTTTAGAATGATTATTTCAACACAAACACCATTAGGAGAAAATATTTTTGTGTCATGAACAAGGAATATAGGGTTATTACATAACTACGTGGTATATCAATATCCTCAGATATGCAGATGACAGCACCCATACGACAGAAAATGAAGAGGAACTAAAGAGCCTCTTGGTGAAAGTGAAAGTGAAAGAAGAGAGTGAAAAAGTCGGCTTAAAACTCAACATTCAAAAAATAAATATCATGGTACCCAGTCCCATCACTTCATGGCAAATAGATGGAGAACCAATGGAAACAGTGAGATACTTTATTTGGGGGGAGATCCAAAATCACTGCACTCATCTCACACGCTAGTAAAGTAATGCTCAAAATTCTCCAAGCCAGGCTTCAGCAATACGTGAACCATGAACGTCCAGATGTTCAAGCTGGTTTTAGAAAAGGCAGAGGAACCAGAGATCAAATTGCCAACATCCGCTGGATCATCAAAAAATCAAGGGAGTTCCAGAAAAACATCTACTTTTGCTTTATTGACTATGCCAAAGCCTTTGACTGTATGGATCACAGTAAACTGTGGAAAATTATGAAAGAGATGGGCATACCAGATCGCCTGACCTGCCTCTTGAGAAACCTGTATGCAGGTCAGGAAGCAACAGTTAGAACTGGACATGGAAGAACAGACTGGTTCCAAATAGGGAAAGGAGTATGTCAAGGCTGTATATTGTCACCCTGCTTATTTAACTTATATGGAGAGTATATCATGAGAAATGCTGGGCTAGAAGAAGCACAAGCTGAAATCAAGATTGTCAGGAGAAATATCAATAACCTCAGATATGCAGATGACACCCCCCTTATGGCAGAAAGTAAAGCAGAACTAAGAGCCTCTTGATGAAAGTGAAAGAGGACAGTGAAAAACTTGGCTTAAAGCTCAACATTCAGAAAACGAAGATCATGGCATCCGGTCCCATCACTTCATGGCAAATAAATGGAGAAACAGTGGGTGACATTATTTTTCTAGGCTCCAAAATCACTACAGATGGTGATTGCAGCCATGAAATTAAAAGACGCTTACTCCTTGGTAGGAAAGTTATAAACAACCTAGCCAGCATATTAAAAAGCAGAGACATAACTTTGTCAACAAAGGTCCATCTAGTCAGGGCTATGGTTTTTACAGTGGTCATGTATGGATGTGAGAGTTGGACTATAAAGAAAGCTGAGTGCTGTAGAATTGGTGCTTTTGAACTGTGGTGTTGGAGAAGACTCCTGAGAGTCCCTTGGACTGCAAAGAGATCCAACCAGTCCATCTAAAGGAGATCAGTCCTGGATGTTCATTGGAAGGACTGATGTTGGAGCTGAAACTTCAATACTTTGGCCACCTGATGTGAAGAGTTGACTCATTTGAAAAGACCCTGATGCTGGGAAAGATTGAGGGCAGGAGGAGAAGGGGAATACAGAGGATGAGATGGTTGGATGACATCACTGACTCAATGGACATGGGGTTGGGTGGACTCTGGGAGTTGGTGATGGACAGGGAAGCCTGGCCTGCTGTGGTTCATGGTGTTGCAAAGTCGGACATGACTGAGGGACTGATCTGAACTTTACTGAAAATCACTGCAGATGGTGATTGCAGCCATGAAATTAAAAGACACTTGCTCTTTGGAAGAAAAGCTATGACTAACCTAGACAGCATATTAAAAAAGGGGAACATTACTTTGCCAACAAATATCCACTTAGTCAAAGCTATGGTTTTTCTGATATCCATGTATGAATGTGAGAGTTGGAATATAAAGAAACCTGAGTGCTGAGAAATTGATGCTTTTTAACTATGATGTTGTAGAAGACTTTTAAGAGTCGCTTGGACTGCAAGGAGATCAAACCAGTCCATCCTAAAGGAAATAAGTTCTGAGTATTCATTGGAAGAACTGATGCCGAAGCTGAAATATCAATCCCTCGGCCACCTGATGCGAAGAACTGATTCATTGGAAAAGACACTGATGCTGGGAAAGACTGAAGGCAGGAGGAGAAAGGAATAAAGGATGAGATGGTTAGATGGCAATACTGACTCAATGGATATATGTTTGAGCAAGCTCTAGGAGTTGGTGATGGACAGGGAAACCTGGTGTGCTGCAGTCCACAGGGTCACAAAGAGTCAGACATGACAGAACGACTGAACTGAACTGATGTGCATATAGGTGTTTCTGAAAGGTGTGGGATCTTGAAAATCACCTTTTAAAAGCCAGTGGACAGGCCAGGTTGGTGGAAAGGAAATTTTGCTTAATTTCAGATGCTGGCAACTGGAGTGATGCCATGATCTTCATTTTTTGAATGCTGAATTTTAAGCTAGCTTTTTTGCTCTCCTCTTTCACATTATCAACAGGCTCTTTAATTCCTCTTCACTTTCTGCCATAAGGATTGTGTCATCTGCATGTCTGAGATTATTGATATTTCTTCCTTCAATTTTGATACCACCTTGTGCTTTATCCAGCCTAGCATTTTACTTGATGTACTTGCCATATAAGTTAAATAAGCAGGGTGACAATATATAGCCTTGAAGTACTCCTTTCCCAATTTGGAACCAGCTCATTGTTCCATGTCCAGTTCTAACTATTGCTTCTTGACCTGCATAAAAGCTTCTCAGGAGGCAGGTAAGATGGTCTGGTATTTCTATCTCTTTAAGAATTTTCCATAGGATGAGAGGGTTGGATGGCCTCACCGATTCGATGGACATGAGTTTGAACAAGCTCTGGGAGTTGGCGATGGACAGGGAAGCCTGGCGTGCTGCAGTCCATGGGGTTGCAAAGAGTTGGACATAAATGAGTGACTGGATTAAACTGACTGTGATCCACACAGTCAAAAGCTTTGGCATAGTCAATAAAGTAGAAGTATATGTTTTTCTGGAACTCTCGTGCTTTTCCTGTGATCCAGTGAATGTTGGCAATTTGATCTCAGGTTCTTCTGCCTTTTCTAAACCCAGCTTGAACATCTGGAACTTCTCGGTTCACATACTGCTGAAGGCTGGCTTGGAGAATTTTGAGAATTACTTTGCTAGCGTGTGAGATGAGTGCAATTGTGCTGTCGTTTGAATATTCTTTGGCATTGCTTTTCTTTGGGATTGGTGGGAAAGTTCAGTTTCATTCCAATCCCAAAGAAGACATAAAGCTATTATCAAAACCAGAATTATCTGTGACAAAGATTTTGGAATTATCAGATATTGTGTTGAAAACAACTATGATTAATATGTACAGGACCCTAAATAAAAAATTAGACAACATGAAAGCACAGATGGATGATCTAAGCAGAGAGAAATCCTGGAAATTAAGAAGAGTAATAAAAATGAATAACGTCGTCCATTGATTCATCACGAGATTGCATGTGACTGAGAATCAGACACGGGCTTCCCTGGTAGCTCCAGTGGCAAACAATCTGCCTACAGTGCAATAGACCTGGGTTTGATTCCTGGGTCAGGAAGGTCCCCTGGAGAAGGGAATGGCTACCCACTCCGGTATTCCTGCCTAGAGAATTCCATGAACAGAGAAGTCTGAGGGGCTATAGTCCATGGGGTTGCAAAGAGTAGGACGTGACTAGTGACTTAGCACCCACACACACATAAGAATCAGACATAGGTAAGATCATCAATGATGCTAAAGCTGAAACTCCAGTACTTTGGCCACCTCATGCGAAGAGTTGACTCATTGGAAAAATCTCTGATGCTGGGAGGGATTGGGGGCAGGAGGAGAAGGGATGAGATGGCTGGATGGTATCACGGACTTGATGGACATGAGTCTGAGTAAACTCCAGGAGATGGTGATGGACAGGGAGGCCTGGCGTGCTGCGATTCATGGTGTCACAAAGAGTGAGACACGACTGAGCAACTGAACTGAACTGAACTGACTGAGGATCATCAAAAAGGATCTTAAAGATAGAAACATTTAACTGATATCTTAAATATTTCATCTTGATTGCCTTATATTCTAATATCAAATATAAGGCGAGGCAACATTAAAGAAGCTTCTTTGCTAAAACATGTTGCAACTTATAACAATTAACATATATTTAATGTTTTAGGTTGATAAGAGGTCAGATTCTTCCATTTATATATTTTTCTTCGTATAATACATAATGCTATAGGTGCATGGGATCTCAGTGATTAAAGAATTACATAAGTAGGGGGGAATGAAAATTTTAGTAAGCAGTGCAAATAGTGCTTTCTAGAAAAATATATGCAGAAGTATTTTCTTCCAATTTTAAGGAACTATTTTGTGTTACATAGAACTAAATCCCTTTCTCATGCATTGTTTTGATACAGGAAGTATTATTGCAGGTATGTATTTGTATGGTCTTCCTAGGTGGTACTAGTAGTAAAGAACTTGCCTGCCAATGCAGGACACATAAGATACACAGTTTAGATCCCCGGGTCAGGAAGATCCCCTGGAGGAGGTCATGGAAACTCAGTCACTCAGTCAGGCACAACTGAAGTGATTGAGTATGCAGATATATACATATATATATGTATGTATATATATATATATATATCTTAGTATATAATATCTGTACATTCTTCATATGAATATATGAAGAATCTTATTAGCAAAACTTGCATATAAACCAAGAAGACATTTTTAACAGCAGATTAGAATATTTTGAAGTTTTACATTATATCTGGCAAAAGTGAAGAGAATATCATTATTATTTTGAAATATAAGAGTATTTAATTCTTCAGGGACTTCCCTGGTGGCTCAGACAGTAAAGAATCTGTCTGCAATCCTAGAGACCAAGGTTTGACCCCTAGATCAGGAAGATCGCCTGTAGAAGGGGACTGAAAAAAAAATCTTCAAAAAATGTGTTTAGAATTAAGCACTAAGTCTGAAGTGAAGCAAAATTTTTTTTTTAATTAGCACCCATCTTCCATGTAGAAGTCAAACAAAAGAAAGAAGGAAAACAAGAGAAAAACATTAACACATACACATGACATTTATAATAATATTTTTAAAAACTAATATCCATTATGGATGTGAGAGTTGAACCATAAAGAAAGCTGACCAATGAGTAATTGATGCTTTTGATCTGTTGTGTTGGAGAATACTCTTGAGAGTCCCTTGGACAGCAAGGAGATCAAACCATTCAGTCCTAAAGGAAATCAGTCCTGAATATTCATCAGAAGGAGTGATGTTGAAGTTCCAATACTTTGGCCACCTGATGCGAACAGCCAACTCATTGGAAAAGACCCTGATGCTGGGAAAGATGGAAGGCAGGAGGAGAAAGGGACAACAGAGGAAGAGATGGTTGGATGGCATCACCTCCTCAATGGACATGCGTTTGAGCAAACTCAGGGAGATGGTGAAGGACAGGAAAGCCTCATGTGCTGCCGTCCATAGGGTCACAAAGAGTAGGACATGATTGAGTGACTGATCAACAAAGCAGTGCCATACTTGACCTGAGATATTTTTCCTTAAAAAAAAAAAAAAAAAACTTAAATTGTTGGGGTTTGTTGTTGTTGTTGTTGTTATTTTTGTTTGTTTGCTTTTATTTTGGCTTAACTGGGTCTTCATTGCAGTGTGTGCAGGCTTTTGTTGCTGTTACATTTTGTGGACTTTCTCTAGTTGAGGCAGACAGGTTTAGTTGCCCTGTGGCATGTGGGATCTTAGTTCCCTGACCAGGGATCTAACCTCCATCCCTTGCACTAGAAGGCAGATTTTTAATGGCTAGACCAACAGGCAAGTCCCTGAGCTAAGGTATTATATTTGAGTCACATTATAAAGTAAGAATTTTTAATGATAAAGAGGGTTGTATCAAAAGTATTAATAAGGATTTATAAACACATTAGTAATTTAATTGAGTAATTTTAATAATGCTCCATTATCTTGCAGTCTTTGTAGGTAATATTGTAGCAAATTATAAACTGAAAAAAAGTTACAGAGAAGCCTGCTCTAGAATACAGCATAGCGTTAATGGAAAGAGATTTATTTAAAATGGAAATTGTCATTTCTTTAAACACAATGCTTATTTAAATTTTTTGAAATTATGAAAAATAAGCGTAAGGAAAAGAAGAAACAGAAAAAATAGAGACACACTACTGATTTCATAAAATATGTGTAAACAATGAAGTAAAGAAAATATGGAGCCAAGGTCACATCAAACTCTGTGGGTTTGTATTATCATGGACATGAGTTTAATCCTCACATTATAGTAATAGAGTTTCCTTTTTTGAGAATATCTGCAGGTTAATTAAAAAAATACCATTTTAAGTCTCTGAACGAAGTGTTAGTGGGTACTACAGGAAATGGGTTTTGATTATTGTGTTTTCTTTGGCCCTGGAAATAATAAACACAAATGCATGAAAAACCATAGATTATTACGGCTAATCTTTGTCAACTGGACTGAGCTACAGGGTGTCCAGATATTGGGCCAAATATATTATGGTGTTTCTTTGAGGATGTTGTTTTTCAGATGATTTAACATTTAAATCAGTAAAGCCAAGCTGACTGCTCCTCCTACTGTAGGTGGGCCACATTCAACTATTTTAAGTCCTGAATAGAACAAAAAGACTGACCCTCCTCTGAATAAAATTACCTGCCTCTGGACTCAAGCTCAAACATGGGCTCATATTAGCTCAGTTGGTAAAGAATCCTCTTGCAATGCAAGAGACACTGGTTCAATTCCTGGGTGGGAAAGATCCCCAGGAGAAGGGATAGGCTACCCACCCCAGTATTCTTGGGCTTCCCTTGTGACTCAGATGGTAAAAATCTGCCTGCAATGCAGGAGATGTGGATTGGACTCCTGGGTTGGGAAAACTCCCTGGAGAAGGGAAAGGCTACCCACTCCGGTATTCTGGCCTGGAAAATTCCACAGACTGTATAGTCCATGGGGTTGCAAAGAGTTGGTCATGACTGAGCAACTTTCACTTTCACTCTCACTTTGGCCTTGAGCCTGACGCCCTTTGTACTGGAGCTCCCTCCTGATCCTCAGCCTTGCAAGGCTCACTGGAACTACACCTTCAGCCCTCCTGGGTCTCCAACTTGCTGAGTACACATCTTATGAGTTTTAAGTCTCAATAACTGTGTGAACCAGTTTACTGTAATAGATCTCTTTTTATTGTAAGGAATGTTTGTTCGATTGATCTGGACAATGCTGACTAGAGCAGAGATATCCAAAAACATGTTGAATATAGTATTTATCACAGCATTTAGTATTTGAAAGTTTCTAGCTTATATCGATAGTTCAAGGTATATTTTAAATTTCAATTCACAATCTCTCAAATCAGCCTATCGTATATGGATTTAAAAATTCTTTTAGTAGTCTCTGTCCTGTTTCTCAGGCTTCCAGGTGGAGCTAGTCGTAAAGAACCCATGTGTTAATGCAGGAGACATAAGAGACTGGGATTGCCCTGGGACAGGAAGATCCCCTTGAGGAGGGCATGGTAATCCACTCCAGTATTCTTGCCTGGAGAATCCCATGGACAGAGGAGCCTGGTGGGCTACAGTCCGTAGGGTCACAAAGAGTGGGACAAGACTGAAGTGACTTAGCAGGCGTGCACGTGTTGTTTCTCATAAATTTACCTTCAGTGTGCCCATTAAATAATTACTCTATAAGTATTCATATATTTCAAAGCTGGTAAGTAATATGAAGTCTCCACTTCATAGTAATGAGTTATTTATTGGTCATGTATATTGAACATCCATTATATTCAATTAGTAATAGTTATCTATTAACAAGCTATATTTTTCTCTTTTGATGGCTGTATTATGGATTATAGAAAGAAAAGATTTTAATGACTTCTTTAGATATTCCATTGTTAAATAATCCTATTGTTCCCTACTTTAGAAATATATTTTAAAACTTCAATTTCATTATTCAAAATTATGCAATATCAAGCTTATAGTATTTGATTAATTTTCTTTTCTAAAACAAGTATTGCCTTCTATTTATCATCATCTTCTTCTGATTCTTATTAATTCCTAAATAACAGCAACAGCAACATTACTACTATTGCTAAATCCAATACCAACAATGATATTTTAGTACATCATATATACATAAATGTTTTTATTTATATACATGTACCTTAGGGGTCAATATGTGTAGGTACACCTTTAACTGTATAAGGATTATGTGCATATATAAGTATATACATATGATGTGTGTCTGTACATACTTTTCTGAGGTATATAAATATAAGGGTACATCAATATATTTTATATTTATAAATATATTATATTTTCATATTAGATCATCTTGTTTACCCCCTAAGAAACAGTAGACAATAACTAGAGGTATATTTTGCTGTCATATCTAGCATCTAATGGGCAGAGGCCAGAAATGCTGCTAAGCATCCAGTAATGCACAGCCCTCCCCCTACACATACACACAACAAAGAATCATGAGGATTAAAATGTCAGTGGTTGGTGAGGCTGAAAAACTTTGCTCCAAAATGATCTTGAGCATCCCCAAATCCTGGTGAAAATATATTGGCAATAGAGCCTATTTACATAAAAAGATACTGAAAAGCAGAATATAGACAAAAACCGCTGTGCATGTTTTTATTTGAAATCACTGGTTTGCTCAATTTAAAGTCCACTTCATGAGAATCATATATATATATATATATATATATATATATATATGCTTTATGAGGCTGTCATCCTTTGTTTTTCTTGCAATTCTTTTTAGTACTGAAATCCAATTTCCTACATGCCCTCAGGCATCCACATATTACTCTGTGTTACACTAACCCAGTTCTTCTCTCAAAATTCTAAAATTTCATACCCTGAACTATGTGGCATGTTGAATCTCTTATTTTCATTCCCTATGCCTTTCCTGTACTGGAAGTACATATGCCCCCTTTGACCATGTGACTTTACAATCCTTCCCACTTAGAGGTGAACTGTGTAGCTCTGTTCCATTGATGAAGTCATTGTCCCTGTGGCCTATTTGACCAATAGACTGTGAGAAGAAGTGGCAGCGTGGCAGCTCCCAGGGAAGCCTTCAAGAGGCATCCTGGGTTTCCGCTTGCCCTTTTGCACTCTTGTCATTCTCTGCTAGAGGCACATGTGTGTGTTTCTGTGTGTGTTCAGTCGCTCAGTCATGTTTGACTCTTTGAGAATATATGGACTGTAGCTCACCAGGTTCCTCTGTCCATGGGATTTCCCAGGCAAGAATACTGGAGTGGGTTGCCATGTCCTTCCCCAGGAAATCTTCCTGACCCAGGGATTGAACCCAGGTCTCCTATAGCACAGGCAGATTCTTTACTACTGAGCCACTGGGGAAGCACTTGATACTTTATGTAACTAATCACTTGTTCAGGGAGGGTGAAGGCTCTGTGGAGCACACTTGAATCAGATCCAAGAACTAGGAGCTCAGAGCCTGAAATCTAGGCTAGCCAAGGGATCCACAGCCCATGACTGAAGGTTAAACACATGCTGTATTTTAAGTACTAAGAGGGTTTGCTTTTCAGTAGTCATGGCTGAATAATAGAACACTATTAAAAGTGAGTATTTACTTTTTCCTATGAAAATAAAACATGCAGTATTGGCTTTGGAAACATGTGGCATGTGTCCAAGAAAACTCATAGAGCAGAGTGTAAGATGATAGCTTGTGTTAATCAACAGCAAATAAAGGTTAGAAACATGTCACTTCAGGAAACTTGGAAGACCACAAAAATATGGTATCTAAAAATTATTTCAACAAGTAAACCACATTTTCCTGCTGGAACCAGGGACACCTTATCTTTTTGTTACTACAAAGCTTGCCCCCTCCAAACACTTCTTGTTTGCTGAGTACCTCACTGTAACACCTTGTGGACCTGTGTGGTAAGCAGCATCCAGCTACCTGGGCTGGGAGTATATGTGATGGTAAGCTGCTACCGTTATCTGTCCAGTGCCGAATGGCATGTGTTAGAACATCTTTTGCTACTGGGGGTGACGAATCCCTCTCTCACCAGTGGGATGGATAGGAGGCAATCAGAACAGTGACCTGACATATGGCAGAAGCTGTGAAAGATGATTAGTCTGATTCTCGTGCCAGTCACTTGCAACTCCCTACTGTTCCTGGAATCAAGCTTTCTCTGAGTTACAGCTGAGGATTCCTTTTCTCATACACTTTTTCCCTCAGTCCTGCAGCTTTTACTCTAGCTAGGTTAACTACTACCCCTTCCCTCTCACTGTCAAGGAGAAAAGCATGCTGTGTGATGTCTGCTAAAATTAAGGAAGCATTGCTGTCTTTATGGACTTACATCCCCCCAAGCTCTTGGCTGAATACTCTAGCATGATTATTTAATCCCAGTATTATAGGTTGTGAATCTTTTTTTTTTTTTTTCCTTTTACCATGTCTCTTCACACCTACTCTTAGAGACATTTGCTTCCAGGGTTCTTCAAGGCCCAGAAATCAAAACTCAATTCCTGAAGTCATCCTATAATAAATCAACTGTAACTGACACACGCTGACCTAGCAGGAAGTCCAGCTAGGACCGTTCATTTTAAGTGTGTATTCCATTCTCTTGGTATCTTCCCTCACACACTGTTCTGATCTACTATCTCCCTAAATGAACATGTGCACTGAACAATATCTCTATATTATTTACAGAAAACAGTTCAAACATTGTAATATTAATGCTTCTCTTAGTTTTCTTCTCAATGGGTTTCAAGTCTCAGGTTATGGCAAGGACACTCAAAGTCTGCCAAACCATAATCCAACCCTAGATTTTTAAATGCCATGGAAATTTCATATAAGTCATAAGAATTAGTGCCAATGCCTTATCTAAGCCCATGCTTCTTCCACGTAGCAACACTGATGAATTAGTAGAATATGCAAGCACAAGTGCACATTTTTGTTAATTTCATTGACCCAGGTCAGCTAAAGAACAAAGCATTTCAAAATCCCAGAAATTCTCCAATTTGCATCACTTGGATGAACATATCTGTACATGAATGGTTCTCCAGTTTTACCTATATATACATTTGTCAAAATTTGGATTTTTTTTTGGTCAACTATTTCTGTATTAGAAAGCTGGCCATGCACTAATATCATTCCCCAGTTATACTGCAAAGGAATCCTAATTCTTTAAGAAGACATTTGGCCAGCTGAAATACTGAAAACCTGTTTCTCACATACTGATTATTCCATGATTAAGTCATTTTAATGCCTTGGTGGTTGGGTTTCTACAGCAGCCAAGAAATAACCAAAAAAATGTTATACGTTTGTGTCCCCCAAACAAGGTAAGTGGCCATGAAGACAAACATAGATTGGCAATTGGATTAATATAATTGTGATTAGTTTATTGAACTAGAAAATGGTACAGAACAGTTTTAATGCAATTTTCTGAGTGCGTGCTAAGTCACTACAGTAGTGTCTGACTCTGTGTGCCCCCATGGACTGTAGCCCTCCAGGCTCCTCTGTCCATGGGGATTTTCCAGGCAAGGATAGTGGAGTGGGTTGCCATGCCCTTCTCCAGGGGATCTTCTAACCCAGGATCCATCATGCATCCCCTGTGTTTCCTACATTGTCAGGCAGGTTCCTTACCACTAGCACAAACTGGGAAGACTCACAGACTTATAGTGTCTGTTAAATATCAAATTCCTAGCACAAATCTTGGTACATAGCATATATAAGTAATATTTGACTTGTTTTCCATTTTCATCAAAGATTGCATTCATTCAAAATTCCTGAATGTATGATTATACCACAGGTGAGACTGGAACTATAGGTACATTCTTGTATCATCTTGAGTTATGGGTATGAACAATGTGTACAATGTTCAGAATTCAGAGAAATGTTTCATTGAAGATTTGGAAATAGTAAAATATTTGCTCTGCACCTAGAGATAAAATAAGCATCCTAAATTAAATTTTGGTAATAGATATGACATCATTTGGTAATATGCTGATGACAACATATGACTGATGCTAAAGCTTAAGCTCCAATACTTTGGCCACCTGATGGGAAGGGCTGACTCATTGGAAAAGATTCTGATGCTGGGGAAAATTGAAGACAAAAGGATAAGAAGGGTGCAGAGGATGACATGATTGGACAACATCATTGACCCAAAGGACATGAACTTGAACAAACTGCAGGAGATTATAGAGGACAGTGAAGCCTGTCATGCTGCAGTTCATGGAGTTGGAAAGAGCTGGACATGACTTAGCAACTGAACAACAACATGAGTCATATTAGCCATCAGGGTTAAATGATTATTTGAGAAATTAGAAGTGCAAGGCATATGATTACAAGTAAGAAAAATAAAGCAAGAAAAACCCTGAAGCCATTTGTTTGCACATAATACACAAACCATAGAGAAGGCTGAGCACTGAAGAATTGATGCTTTCAAACTGTGGTGCTGGAGAAGACTCATAAGTCCCTTGGATGGCAAGGAGATCAAACCACTCAATCCTAAAGGAAATCAGTCCTGAATACTCATCGGAAGGACTGATGCTGAAGCTGAAACTCCAATACTTGACCATCTGATGTGAAGAGCTGACTTACTGGAAAAGACCTGATGCTAGGAAAGATTGAGGGCAGGAGAAAGGGGTGATAGAAGATGAGATGGTTGGGTGGCATCACTGTCTCAATGGACGTGAGTTTGAGCAAACTCCAGGAGCTAGTCAAGGACAGGGACACATGCTGTACTGTAGTTCATGGTCTCAGAAAGAGTTGGACATGACTGAGTGACTGAATCACACAGGCACTCACAAGTACACTTATATGCATGTACACACTATTTGAAACTCATTTTTAGATTCTAGCATGGAGTAGAGCAACTTGGACATTGTTGACTAAAAATACCCCAACTGTTTTAATGGTGTGTCACCCACTTTGACCAATGCTAAATGTTGGAGCACTGTTCATGGAGCCTAAGAGACGAAGGGGACATATGGTTTGCTAGGCAGATGAACTAAAGTAACTGTGATTAAATGGTTATAAGGGTCAAAGTAATGTGAACATTAAGAAAATTAGATCTGAATTGTCTAACATTCAAAAGTTAAAATGCAAAACCTCGTGAGAAGTTCTTGAAAAAATAGATATTGAAAAGTGAAAGTAAAAGTCACTCAGTCATGTCTGACTCTTTGTGACCCCATTGATACACAGTCCTTGGATTCTGCAGGCCAGAATACTGGAATGGGTAGCTGTTCCCTTCTCCACGGGATCTTGCCAACCCAGAGTTTGAACACAGGTCTTCCGCACTGCAGATGATTTACCAGTTGTGCCACCAGGGAAGCCCAGTACCGGAAAGTCGACTTAATTTTGTCACAATAGTCAAGTCAAAAGTGTCTTATGAAATATGTTCAGTTCAGTTCAGTCACTCAGTCACGTCAGACTCTGTGACACCACGGACTGCAGCATGCCAGTTTTCTCTGTCCATCACCAACTCCCAGAGCCTACTAGAACTCATGCCCATTGAGTCAGTGATACCATCCAACCATCTCATCCTCTGTCATCACTTTCTCCTCCTATCTTCAATCTTTCCCATCATCAGGGTCTTTTCAAATGAGTCAGTTATTCGCATCAGGTGGCCAAAGCAATCAGCCTCAACATCAGTCTTTCCAGTGAATATTCAGGGTGGAATTCCTTTAGGATTGACTAATTGGATCTCCTTGCTGTCCAAGGGACTCTCAAGAGTCTTCTCCAATACCACAGTTCAAAAGCATCAATTTTTCAACACTCAGCTTTCTTTATAGTCCAACTCTCACATCCATCCATGACTACTGGAAAAATGTATGTGGTGCTAAAAGAAATGGCCACAGGTTATTTCTGTGAATGATCTCCATCTTAATGATTGTCTGCATTCTCTGTCTTTTGACCCTATGATGCCTTTGACAAATATCAATAGAGTAACCACAATCAACCACTCTGCTCTTTCACCTGAGCCCTTATTTATGGAACACAATTGCTCCACTTCTGAGGCTATGTAAAGAAAACTAAATATTACATAGACAAAAATAGAGTTCTTATAAAAATAAAATAAAATAGAAAAAAAATAGAGTTCTAGAGGACTCACATTTACAACTATCCCTGCCAGGATGCCAGGATTGTGAGCATAGCCAGGAGTGACTTTCCAGCACAGATCAGTTGTCGGCATCATACTATTGCGTGACTCAATCCATACCATAGACCTAAAAAGTAGTCCAGCCAAGCCCTCATGAAACCCTCAGTAAATATGTTGGATGGGTCCCTTGCTAAGCTAATAAGTTTTAAGACAGCTTGATTTAAAACTACATATAACAAATTGACAAAGTAAGGCATAATTGTTTGACAAATTTTGGAGTTAATATGGTACAATGTACACTTGCCTGGATAATCCCATGGGCGGAGGTGCTTGGTAGGCTACAGTCCATGGGGTCGCGAAGAGTTGGACATGACTGAGCGACTTCCCTTTCACTTTTCATTTTCATGCCTTAGAGAAGGAAATGGCAACCCACTCCAGTGTTCTTGCCTGGAGATTCCCAGGGATGGGGGAGTCTGGTGGTCCACCATCTCTAGGGTAGCACAGAGTCAGACATGACTGAAGCAACTTAGCAGCAGCAGCAGCAGCATGGTACAGTGACTAATAAGCATATATACTTTTTGAAAAGTAGGGTAACTTATGGAATCAAAGGCTCTTCCCTGGTGGCTCAGTGGTACAGAATTCACCTGCAATGCAGGAGACCGAGGTGCAATCCCTTTGTCAGGAAGATCCCTTGCAGAAGGAAATGGCAACCCACTCCAGTATATTTGCTGGAAAATTCTATGGACAGAGGAGGCTGACAGGCCAAAGTCCTTATGGTGACAAAGAGTAAGACATGACTAAGCTGCTGAAAACATACGATGGATCAAAAAAAACAAACTCATAATTTTAGTCTGTCCTACTAACGACCCCAGAATAGCCTTCAGTTCATTTCAGTTCAGTCGCTCAGTGGTGTCCGACTCTGTGACCCTATGAATTGCAACACACCAGGCCTCCCTGTTGGTGTCCAGCACCAACTCCCAGAGCTCACTCAAACTCATGTTCATCGAGTTGGTGATGCCATCCAGCCATCTCATCCTCTGTCATTCCCTTCTTCTCCTGCCCCCAATCCCTCCCAGCAAAACAGTCTTTTCCAATGAGTCAACTCTTCACATGAGGTGGCCAAAGTATTACAGTTTCAGCTTTAGCATCAGTCCTTCCATAGAACACCCAGGACTGATCTCCTTTAGAATGGACTGTTTGGATCTCCTTGCAGTCCAAGAGACTCTCAAGAGCCTTCTCCACCACAGTTCAAAAGCATCAATCCTTTGGCACTCAGCTTTCTTCACAGTCCAACTCTCACATCCATACCTGACCTCTGGAAAAACCATAGCCTTGACTAGACAGACCTTTGTTGGCAAAGTAATGTCTCTGCTTTTGAATATGCTATCTAGATTGGTCATAACTTTCCCTCCAAGGAGTAAGCATCTTTTAATTTCATGGCTGCAATCACCATCTGCAGTGATTTTGGAGCCCAAAAAATAAAGTCTTCCACTGTTGCCACTGTTTCCCCATCTATTTGCCATGAAGTGATGGGACCAGATGCCATGATCTTCGTTTTCTGAATGTAGAGCTTTAAGCCAGCTTTTTCACTCTCCCCTTTCACTCCTATCAAGAGGCTCTTCACTTTCTGCCATAAGGGTGGTGTCATCTGCATATCTGAGGTTATTGATATTTCTCCTGACAATCTTGATTCCAGCTTGTGTTTCTTCCAGCCCAGCGTTTCTCATGATGTACTCTGCATAGAACTTAAATAAGCAGGGTGACAATATATAACCTTGACATACTCCTTTTGCTATTTGGAACCAGTCTGTTCCAAGTCCAGTTCTAACTGCTGCTTCCTGACCTGCATATAGGATTCTCAAGAGGCAGGTCAGGTGGTCTGGTATTCCCATCTCTTTCAGAATTTTCCACAGTTTATTGTGGTCCACACAGTCAAAGGCTTTGGCATAGTTAATAAAGCAGAAATAGATGTTTTTCTGGAACTCTCTTGCTTTTTCCATGATCCAGCGGATGTCGCAATTTGATCTCTGGTTCCTCTGCCTTTTCGAAAACCAGCTTGAACGTCTGGACATTTACAGTTCATGTATTGCTGAAGCCTGGCTTGGAGAATTTTGAGCATTACTTTACTAGCATGTGAGATGAGTGCAATTGTGAAGTAGTTTGAGCATTTTTTTGCATTGCCTTTCTTTGGGATTGGAATGAAAACTGACCTTTTGCAGTCGTGTGGCCACTGCTGAGTTTTCCAAATTTGCTGGCATATTGAGTGCAACACTTTCACAGCATCATCTTCCAGAATTTGAAATAGCTCAACTGGAATTCCATCACCTCCACTAACTTTGTTCATAGTGATTTTTTCTAAGGCCCACTTGACTTCACATTCCTGGATGTCTGGCTCTAGGTGAGTGATCACACCATCGTGATTATCTTGGTTGTGAAGGTCTTTTTTGTACAGTTCTTCTGTGTATTCTTGCCATCTCTTCTTACCACCTTCTGCTTCTGTTAAGTCCATACCATTTATGTCCTTTATTGAGCCCATCTTTGTGTGAAATGTTCCCTTGGTATCTCTAATTTTCTTGAGGAGATCTCTAGTCTTTCCCATTCTGTTGTTTTCCTCTATCTCTTTGCACTGATCGCTGAAGAAGGCTTTCTTATCTCTCCTTATAGCCTTACTATAACAAAATACAACATTTAATCTTCTAAGATCTAGAATTGTGTCTTTATAGTGATTTCATCATTATATAATAGAAATAATAAATAAAAACTTAACAATTAATCATGCATCTGCTCTGATCCAGCATGGGATGAGAAAGGGGAATAAGATGTAGAACCTATAATGAAGCTTCCAATCCTATTCTTCTGTTTTAGTGTTTTACTCATTTCTATTTATGTGGATGGTTTAAATGGAACATCTGAGATGAGTTAGGTGACAGTCCTCAGACCACACAACTAAGGATGGTACTAAATTCATCTCTCAGTTTCCGACTCAGAGGCCACTGCTGTGATAATCTTGCTGTGTCCTGGGGACTGCTTCAGGGACTTGAGCATCCTTGAGTGCCAAGTCAGTGATGTCGGTGGTAGAGGCCTTAGTGAGTTGCAGTCAGAGGGACTGGAAAAGTAAAGAAAGGAGATTTGCAGTACACACGAGAATGAAACAGCTTGTCAACTCACAGAATTACCAACAACTGTGAAAGGTCAGCAAGTGAAAGTGAAAGTCGCTCAGTCCAACTCTTTGTGAGTCTTTGTGACCCCATGGACTATACAGTGCATGGAATTCTCCAGGCCAGGACACTGGAGTGGGTAGCCTTTCTCTTCTCCAGGGGATCTTCCCAACCCAGGAATTGAACTGGGGTCTCCCACATTGCAGGTGGATTCTTTACCAACTGAGCTATCAGGAAAGCTATCAGGTCAGCAAGAGTCTGAATTAAACTTTCAGATCATGGTAAAGAGGATATGATAACTGAGTGAAAAATAAGGCCATTCCTTTTCACTTGATGTCTCCTGATGGGAATCAAAAATTTGTCTTGATATATGATATATTATATATATCCAAGAGAGCCAACTTCTCAGAAGCTGTGTTCTTGCCTAATATTTCTTCACAGTTAGAAGTTATTTTCAGGCTCTTCAGTAATTGCTATAAATACACAATGCAGAATTAAAGATGATCACAGAGCATGAAATTTAAGAAAGAAAAAAACTAACATGTTGGCATCATCCCTTGAAAACCCAGGTTATTCCAAAAGCATTAATAATTACAGATTTCCCACATTCATTTATCACTTATTTGTTTTGGTTTCAGTGATATTCACGATAAAAGAATGATTTTCAGTAGCAGTTATAATAATCAGATACTGTTCTATAATTATGTACTCATATTCAATCAGACCATGTAAGTTAATACAGTAATAATATTCATGTTGATACTTGTTATCTGTTTTTTCCCTTCAGAAAATTACATGAAATAACTAAAAAATACTTTCTGATGAGTGTGTGTGTGTGTTCATTCAGTCAGTCATGTCTGACTCTTTGCAGCCCCATGGACTGTAACCCACCAGGCTCTTCTGTCCATGGGATTTTCCAGGCAAGAGTACTGGAGTGTGTTGTCATTTCCTCCTCCAGGGGATCTTCCAGACTCAGGGATTGAACCAGAGTCTCTTTAAGTCTCCTGTATTGGCAGGTGAATTCTTTGCCACTTACACCACCTGGGAAGCCCTTTCTGATGAATAGCCACATCCATATAGCCTAGAATATTGGAAATAACTAACGCATTATGTTTTCTTTTAATTCAAAATTAATATATAAAAGATGATATATTCAAAAATTAAAATTAATAATATATTCCAGAAAAGTAATATATTCCCAAAGTGATATATTCAACTAGCTTTTTGTTGTTTGTTTGCTTTGGTCTTCCTCAATAAATAGCAGAATATGTTTATTTGCTAACCATGGCAATCTTAATGGTATTTATTATGTAACTTACTTCATCAATCATCTCTCATCCAGTCTTAATTCTAAGTATCATCTATATATTAACAACCTAATAAATATACATATGATCTGCTTGAATTTCTCTGAACTCCAAGCATGTACGTCCACTTATTATATATATTGTGAATAGAAAATGCCTAAGAACTGAAGCTTAGACATTTTGAAACTCATAGTCATGAGAAAAAGAAATGCCAGTAAAAGAGGCCATAGAGAGCTCTCTAACATGGGCTGGAAATGAGATTTGTGGTAACCTGCAAGCCACAGGAAGAAGGCATTTTGGTTGGAGGCAACAATCAACTGTTTCAAATATGTGGCTAGTTAAGTGAGACTGGAAGACTGAGAATTGACCATTGGTTTATCAACCTAGAGGTCACTGGTGGCCTATAAAGGAGTAGTTTTGATTATATGCTATGCTTGCGTGTGTGTGTGTGTGTGTGTGTGTGTGTGTGTGTAGCCAGTCATGTCCGACTCTTTGCAACCCTATGGAAACTAGCACACAAGCCCCTCTGTCCATGGGATTTTCCAGGTAAGAATACAGGAGTGGGTTGTCATTTCCTCCTCCAGGAGCTCTCCTCAATCCAGGGATGGAACCCCCATCTTCTGCATCTCCTGCATTGGCAGCCAGGTTCTTTATCACTAAGCTACCTGAGAAGGCTGATTATATGGTAGGGTTGAAGCTTCATTAGATAGGATGATTAAGTCAATAAGCAATAAGCAGTTGTATACTACAATTACAGACAATTATTATGAGAAGACTTATTATTAAAAAGAGAAAAAAATAAGAGTCATAGCTAAAAGGTGAAATTAGAGTCAGGAATTTTCTGAAAACTTTTAGAGAAGAGTTAAATAACAATGTTTGTAGGCTTAGGTGGAAAGGTAAATATGCAAGAGATAGAAAGAGTGAGAATATAATTCTGAGAATTCAATTTACAGTCATATTTCTCCACCTTGGTCTCCCTGCTGCTTTTCCAATCTTTTTGAAATGTGTCACCAATATAGTTCTGTCTTATTCCTATTTGTTGTTTCCTAAACTTAAACTTTACCCCACCTTGAATAGACAACTGAGGGAGACTAACTCAATATTTTAAAATATGCTTCTACCAGTATATCTGCCACTGGAGTTTCTCAGTCACAGGCACTGGCTGATTTATGTGTGATTTTAATCATCCATCTACTCTGCTTATGACCATCTTATTTCAGTTTCCTATGAAACCTGTCCTTGGCTTTTTTTATTTCTGCACAAATTTAGTGCAGCAGCATATTATTTGAAAATTTCCCATCATCAAACATGTGGGTGGTGTAAATCAACAGAGAGCAGTCGGAAAAGAGCCGTCTTACACAGAACATTAATGGAATATTTTCTTGCATACTAATTTAGCTGACTATATTGGACCTTGAAGGAGTGTATAACATCTTCCTAGATAAATATTAATCTGAATGTTTTGCCCCAAAATAAATTATTTTCCTCAGCTACATTCTTATAAAGTGACTCGACATGAATGGAAGTTTACCTAGCTTGGACATTACTACAAATTTTTGTTTTTTAACTCTGTGTGTTTGAGTTTGTTTTCATGTTTGTGGATGTTTATAGTGGCTATATCATGTCAGACTCTTTTGCAACCCCATGGACTGTAGCAAAGGCTTTTCTGTCCATGGGCTTTCTGAAGCAAGAATACTGGAGTGGGTTGCCATTTTCTTCTACACAGGATCTTCCTGACCCAGGGATTGAACCTGCATCTCCTGCTTGGCAGGGAGTTCTTCTGGAAAGCCCATTCATGTGTGCATTTAATTGTAATTAAAACAGCATGTAGATGCACTCATTGGTGATAAATTATAATCTTTGATGAAAATTGGATTCTTGTTAAAACAAAAAATAGAAAAGCACAGCTTGGCTTGCATATGATTAATCTATAGGTTTCTGAAGAAATTGGAATGGGTTGGTTGTATCATCAGAGGTACAAAGTACAGTTTGGGTTTTTTTTTTTTTTTTTAGGTTTGTGACATCTGGCTTGGCACTTTTATTTATACATGAGCACAGTGACGACCAATAAATACAATGCTTTTATTTGCAAGTAAGAGTGGCAGACATTATCCTATGCATGCTACACATATTAAATTATTTAATGTTTATGATAAATCTAAATGTAACAGTCATTGGTCGATAGCAATGACTGAAATCCCAAAAGGAGAATGTTGCCACATCCCTTAAAACTGGACCTGGATGTTCCTTGATTAGGATTCAGCTTTGCTCTCTGGGAATAGCTCTTAGAATAGCCTTAATTCTTGAGAATGAACCCTTAATGCAGAGTTCATTGAGATTTTCTCCAGCGTTCTGGGCTCTGCCTTCCTAGAAGATGTTTTCTTTTATCAAAGAATTGGCCTATGTATATGAGCTTGTATGTGATTATCCTGCTTTCTGTGTACTTATACTTAGGGTCCAGAAGCCTTTGTACAATTTGAACTATCTCAGACACTTTCAGTCTAAGTCAATAGGGTTTTTACCCCCGTGTGCTGTGTGCTAAGTCGCCTCAGTCAGGTCTGACACTTTGAGGCCCCATGCACTGTAGCTCACCAGGTTCTTCTGACCCTGGGAGTCTCCAGGCAAGAATAGGGAATCTTCCCAAACCAGGGATCAAACCCATGTCTCCTGCATTGGCAGGTGGGTTCTTTACCACCAGCACTGCTATTCTAAAATTTTTGAAATTTGTGTGAATATATTTGAATGAAGTCACCTTCATCTATCAAAAGCCACACTGACATCTCATTTTTGAACAGTTATCATCTTATTTCAAAGACACGTACCATCATGCTCTTGGTTTTATCCTTGCTTACAGGTCTTGTTTCACTTCAAAATCTCTTATCGACTTAGAAAACTAGGCATTAAAGACATGATTTTCTAAACCCACAAAACTACCCCATATATTCCATTTAAATTCTGCTTGAAAACTCTCATTCCTTCTTTAGCTCATCTTTCTTTTGTAACACTTTATCAGAGTCAGCTCTGTGCACCCAGTTGTCACTTTCAGCAATCTACCTGGATCTATCTTTAACCAAATCTAATTTCTTTCGCACATTTTATGTCTTCTAAGATAATTCAGGTAATATCTTTGGCATTTATTTCACTAATATTAATGTCACTTTTCCTAATACCAGTTACATACACTCTTTACTTCTTTTGCATTGTTTGCTAATAATTCATTTATCAGTTTTTAAGGACCACACGCTACTTGGTGTCAAAGCCAATTTCACAATTTTATTATGGCATGCTGCTGCTGCTGCTAAGTTGCTTCAGTCGTGTCCGACTCTGTGCGACCCGATAGGTGGCAGCCCACCAGGCTCCCCCGTCCCTGGAATTCTCCAGGCAAGAACACTGGAGTGGGTTGCCATTTCCTTCTCCAGTGCATAAAAGTGAAAAGTGAAAGGGAAGTCGCTCAGTTGTGTCTGAATCTTAGTGACCCCATGGACTGCAGCCTACCAGGCTCCTCTGTCCATGGGATTTTCCAGGCAAGAGTACTGGAGTGGTTTGCCATTGCCTTGCTCCGTATTATGGCAAGGCCACACTTCTAATACTCAACTTCAAGAAGAGAAATATTTCTGGTATGAAAGAATTTATAGTATGGAGAAGAAAACAGACGGTTACTGATAGGATGATGCCAACAACAAAAAAAGGGCTTATACTTATGTAAGAGCTGCCCATTAAATTGTTCCTGTAAAATCGGAGCAATTGCTGTCAGTGACACATTGAAAGCTTGGCTCTGGCCCTAATGGGTTAGACATTTACAGTGACATAAAAAGGTACCTCAAAGAAAATACATGGATGCTTTGATGTTAAGATGGAAATACTAAAAGCAACAGAATGTGTATTCAAAATAATCTTGAGACATAGTACCAAGCAAGATGAATTTAAAAAGATCCGCATATTTAAGTGAACTTGAAGCAAAACTGCAACAGCAACAGGAAGAAGCCTAAAACCACAATGAAACAAAAATTAAAAACAAAAGAAGTAAGACGTGCACACAGAGGAAAATCAAACCTGAACGACTACATGCTATTAAATATGTCACCCCTGAGAGAAGTGTAAAAAAGATAAGAGGACTATGTTTCAAAAGCATATTTGTGGGAAAAAATAACCACTGAATTTCAAGATCCTCAACATTCTTACAAAAGTAAAGTCTGAGTAATTGTCTCTATAAAGAAACTTACAAGTTTTTGCTCCTGTTTTGTTTTAACTAAGAGTTCTCCAAACATACGATAATTTAAAGTAGTTCTTATTGCCAAGAAGGCTATACTATGAATATTTGAGTAATCATTTAATGAATGGACCATTGTTTCTTGGCTACCCATTTACTATTTTACATTAGTTCATCATTGTATATTTACTTTGATACAATATTTTTTTAACCTATACTACTTTTCAGAGATTTTACAGACAAACCTACTTATTGTTATATCACATGGATAAAAAGGAGGCCAGTGATTTTCCAAATTGGGAAAAGAGTTCATCGAAGTTGCAGATTGTCACCCTGCTTGTTTAACTTATATGCAGAGTACATCATGAGAAACGCTAGACTGGAAGAAACACAAGCTGGAATCAAGATTGCCAGGAGAAATAGCAATAACCTCAAAATTGCAGATGACACCACCCATATGGCAGAAAGTAAAGAGAAACTAAATAGCTTCTTGATGAAAGTGAAAGAGGAGAGTGTAAAAGCTGGCTTAACATTAAACATTCAAAGAACAAAGATCATGGCATCCAGTCCCATCATTTCATGGCAAATAGATGGGGAAACAATGGAAACTGGGACAGACTTTATTTTCTTGGGCTCCAAAATCTCTGTACATGGTGACTGCAGCCATGAAATTAAAAGATGCTTGCTCCTTGGACAAAAAGCTATGACAAACCTAGACAGCATATTAAAAATCAGCCATTACCTTGCCAACAAAGTTCTGTCTAGTCGAAGCTATGGTTTTCCAGCAGTCATAATTGGATGTGAGAGGTGGACCATAAAGAAGGCTGAGCACGGACGAACTGATATTTTTGAACTGTGGTGTTGGAGAAGTCTCTTGAGAGAGTCCCTTGGACTGCAAGGAAATAAAACCAGTGAATCCTAAAGGAAATCAGTCCTAAATATTCATTGGAAAGACTGATGCTGAAGCTGAACCTGAAGTTCCAATACTTTGGCCACCTGATGTGATGAGCTGACTCATTAGAAAAGACCCTCATGCTGGGAAAGACTGAAGGCAGGAGAAGGGGCTGACAGAGGTTGAGATGGTTGGATGACATCACTGACTCGATGGGCATGAGTTTGAGTAAGCTCTGGGAGTTGGTCATGGACAGGAAAGCATGGCGTGCTGCAGTCCACAGGGTCACAAAGAGTGGGATACAACTGAGCAACAGAACAACAACAATAATTTTACACAAAGTTAGAGAAACAATTGTTTGGATGCAATACTCAGGTTCAGAATCTGACAATTTCACTCCAGCCTTCAAGTACACTGTGGAACAATGGTAGAATGTCTTTGAAAGAGAAATATTTTTGCATACTATTGTATGCTGCAGGTCCGGTCAGGATAAAAGCCAATAGGTTTGTGGTAAATGAATTAATGAGCTTAAATAGTAACTCTTTCCAATTGACTTCAATAATATGTAGATTTTTTTTTTCTTTTGAAGCTGTTCAAAGCTATCTTAAATAAAAGTTACTTTAATGAATGACTCCCCAGATTATATACTTAGCTTGATATAGGGTTTCAGAAAATCATTTTCTCCTTTTATATTTAAATGTCATTCAGTGTTACTTTTGGTCGCTTACAAAGTTTTCCATTCATGAATCTATTACAATTTATTTCAGTTAAAATGTGCCTTGAACCCAAACATTGGAAGGAAAAAAGCATACATTTGATGTGGAATACAAATCTTTCTAAATGTGAGAAGGAAATAAATTTGAACATTTTTTCAATAATGTGTTATCAGAGGCCAGCATATTTTTATCATATTATATATAAGTGCATGCCTATCATATAGGTCTCAGACTGCAGGCTACGGTATTTTTATTCATCAGCTTAAAAGAAAATTTGCAACCACAAAATAAAATGTATTAAAACTGAGAAGGGAGCTTATATAAACTCCCAACTTATTTCTAAACTTTTTTTCTGTGTTTTTATGTAACATGCAAAAGTAACTATGAACAAAGTAAAGGCATTGCCTAGATGAAAATGTTTTTAATTCACATGGGATTTACAGTGTTTGTTGCAGTGATTTTGAAATAACTGATTCATAATACATTCAGTTTCAAGGACAACAGGTAATAAATATCAAATCTGCCAGACTTGGTTTATCAAAAAAATCATTATTAATAAATAAGAATATCCATGGAATGCAGCTTAAGATTTCCAGGTAGAGTTTAACAAGTTAGCAAAGCAGAGAATAATAAAACACAGTGATTTCTCCTACTGAGATAAACATATGATATCATATAAATGAACACAATAGGGAACTTGATTATTTTTAAAAAAATACTGTGCGTATATTCTCTAACTTTATATGAATGCTGTAAACTAAGATACGTTTATAATACATACAAATATATGTCAACATTAAGCACTAAGATTGAGATTGCTGCTGCTGCTAAGTCGCTTCAGTCGTGTCCGACTCTGTGTGACCCCATAGATGGCAGCCCACCAGGCACCCCCATCCCTGGGATTCTCCAGGCAAGAACACTGGAGAGCATTGCAATTTCCTTCTCCAGTGCATGAAAGTCAAAAGTGAAAGTGAAGTTGCTCAGTAGTGCCGAACTCTTAGTGACCCCATGGACTGCAGCCTACCAGGCTCCTCCGTCCATGGGATTTTCCAGGCAAGAGTACTGGAGTGGAGTGCCATTGCCTTCTCCTAGATTGAGATTAGATTTAGTTAAAAAATGTATGTAATATAATTTTAAGGGATTGAATATATATCAATTTCTTGTTTCAGTTTCTATATTCTTGTCCTTGTAGTGGAAACAAAAAATACTTCTATAATACACAGTCCTGTTTTGTTTCAATAAACTATTTTAAAAATTTTTGTACATACTTAAAAATAGAAAACATGGAATGAGTAATATTGGAGGTACTCATTATATTATAGTTACCTTTAAAGTTTTTTTAACTATTCTAAGGAAAAAAATTCTCAAAATTCTCAAAAATGCCCCAAATTCTCCAAGCCAGGCTTCAACAGTAAAAGAACTGTGAACTTCCAGATGTTCAAGCTGAATTTAGAAAAGGCAGAGGAACCAGAGATCAAATTGCCAATATTCATTGGATAATTGAAAAAGCAAGAGAGTTCCAGAAAAACATCTATTTCTGCTTTATTGACTATGCCAAAGCCTTTGACTGTGTGGATCACAATAAAGTGTGGAAAATTCTTAAAGAGATGAAAATACAAGACCACCTGACCTGCCTCTTGAGAAACCTATATGCAGATCAGGAAGCAACAGTCAGAACTGGACATGGAACAACAGACTGGTTCCAAATAGGAAAAGGATTATGTCAAGGCTGTATATTGCCACCCTGCTTATTTAACTTATATGCAGAGTACATCATGAGAAACACTGGGCTGGATGAAGCACAAGCTGGAATCAAAATTGCTGTGAAAATTATCAATAACCACAGACATGCAGATGACACCACCCTTACGGCAGAAAGTGAAGAGGAATTAAAGAGCCTCTTGATGAAAGTAAAGAAGGAGAGTGAAAAGTTGGCTTAAAACTCAATATTAAGAAAATTAAGATCATGGCATCTGGTCCCATCACTTCATGGCAAATAGACAGGGAAACAGTGGAAACAGTAACCAACTTTATATTTTGGGGCTCCAAAATTACTGCAGATGGTGACTGTAGCCATGAAATTACAAGACGCTTGCTCCTTGGAAGAAGAGTTTTAACCAACCTAGAAGCATATTAAACAGCAGTGGCATTACTTTGCAAACAAAGGTCCGTCTAGTCAAAGCTATGGTTTTTCCAGCAGTCATGTATGGATGTGAGAGTTGGACTATAAAGAAAGCTGAACACCTAAAAACTGATGCTTTTGAACTGTGGTGTTGGAGAAGACTCTTGAGAGTCCCTTGGACTGAAAGGAGATCCAATCAGTCCATCCTAAAGGAAATCAGTCCTGAATATTTGTTGGAAGGACAAATGCTGCAGCTGAAATTCCAATACTTTGGCCACCTGATGGGAAGAAATGACTTTTTTGAAAAGATCCTGATGCTGAGAAAGATTCAGGGCAGGAAGAGAAGGGGACAACAGAGGATGAGATGGTTGGATGGTGTCACCGACTCAAGGGTCATGAGTTTGAATAAACTCCGAGAGTTGGTGATGGACAGGGAGGTCTGGTGTGCTGCAGTCCATGGAGTTGCAAAGAGTCAGACATGACTGAGCGACTGAACTGAAAGAAAACACTGACAAATATACTGGAAAATTTAAAAATCTTTTTAAACAAATCTCTCTCTTTTTTTCTTTTTTCCTTGAGCAACCAGTATTGTGACACTGCTGGATAGCATTACCAAAGTGTTTTTGTTTGTTTTATTGTTCTTAATAATATACATATCAGTCAGTCAGTCAGTCAGTTCAGTCGCTCAGTCGTGTCCGAGTCTTTGCGACCCCATGAATCGCAGCAGGCCAGGCCTCCCTGTCCATCACCATCTCCCGGAGTTCACTCAGACTCATGTCCATCGAGTCAGTGATGCCATCCAGCCATCTCATCCTCGGTCATCCCCTTCTCCTCCTGCCCTCAATCTCTCCCAGCATCAGAGTCAATGCTTCGCATGAGGTGTCCAAAGTACTGGAGCTTCAGCTTTAGCGTCATTCCTTCCAAAGAAATCCCAGGGTTGATCTCCTTCAGAATGGACTGGTTGGATCTCCTTGCAGTCCAAGGGACTCGCAAGAGTCTTCTCCAACACCACAGTTCAAAAGCAGCAATTCTTCAGTGCTCAGCCTTCTTCACAGTCTAACTCTTACATCCATACATGACCACTGGAAAAACCATAGCCTTGACTAGACAGACCTTAGTCAGCAAAGTAATGTCCCCGCTTTTGAATATACTATCTAGGTTGGTCATAACTTTTCTTCCAAGGAGCAAGTGTCTTTTAATTTCATGGCTGCAGTCACCATCTGCAGTGATTTTGGAGCCCCAAAAAATAAAGTCTGACACTGTCTCTACTGTTTCCCCATCTGTTTCCCATGAAGCGATGGGACCAGATGCCATGATCTTCATTTTCTGAATGTTGAGCTTTAAGCCAACTTTTTCACTCTTCTCTTTCACTCTCATCAAGAGGCTTTTTAGCTCCTCTGCATTTTCTGCCATAAGGGTGGTGTCATCTGCATATCTGAGGTTATTGATATTTCTCCCAGCAGTCTTGATTCCAGCTTGTGTTTCTTCCAGTCCAGCGTTTCTCATGATGTACTCTGCATAGAAGTCAAATAAGCAGAGTGACAATATACAGTCTTGATGGACTCCTTTTCCTATTTGGAACCAGTCTGTTATTCCATGTCCAGTTCTAAGTGTTGCTTCCTGACCTGCATACAGATTCCTCAAGAGGCAGGTTATATTTATCCATAAATAGATTCAAGTGCTATATTTTTTGTTTATTTTAAAATTGTCCTTTAAGTCAATGTATATTTTTTAAATTGCTCTTTGTGATTAAAACTACATTATATGATCAAAATCATTCATACTTTTTATATTTATATATTGTTTTGATGCACGAAATTTTGATGACAGTCAACTTATCTACTTTTTTTTTTGTTATTTACTTTTGACATGATGTCTAAGAAACTGTTAATAATTCCAAAGTCATAAAATTTACCCCTGTGTTTTCTCTTAAATTACAATGTTTCAACTCATATTTAGATTTTCATTTAGTATGAGCTTATTACTAAGTTTGGTAAGATAAAGTTCTAACTACATTCTTTTGCAATGTGAGATTTGTTAGTCTACTAATTTTGTCGTTTTTCAAAATAATTTGGTTGTTCATCATACCTTGCAATATCATATACATTTTAGGAAGATTTTTAACATTTCAAAAAAATAAAGGCCATTAAAATTTTCATAGGAATTAGACTGAATATGTGTATTTATTTGGAAAGTGTTGCCATGTTAACAACATTGATTTTTAGAATCCATAATCAAGGGATATCTTTCCCATTATTTTGATTTTTACTTTATTTCAGTAGAGTTTTTTTATCACTGTACATATCTTTCACTTCCTTGATTGCCTTTTTTTGTAACTATCTTATGCATTTTGATGCTATTGGAAATGAAAGCTTTAAAATATCCCTTTAGATTGTATGGTGCTAGTCTATATAGAAAATGCATCTGATCTGTGTGTGTTGGTCTTATATCCTTTACCTTTGCTGACTATGTTTATTGGCTTTAACAGTTGTGATCATGGTTTGACTTTGAGCTCAGTTTTTGTTTTTGTTTTTAGCTCTTTGGTGTTTATATGTATTTTTTTCAGATTTTCTATATATAACATCATGTTAACTATGGATTTAAAAAGTTTTACTACTTCTCTTCCAACTGGATAGCATTTTCTTTTTTTTCTCCTCCAATTTTCTCTGGTTTCATCATCCAATGCAAAGTTGAATAGAAGTAGGCAAAGTCAGTGGCTTTGTCTTATTCCTGATCTTGGGAGAGGAAAGTTTTCAATTTTTCATCATCCACTATGATATTAGCTGTCAGTTTTGTTTTAAAATCTCCTTATCATGTTAAGAAAATATTTTTGTATCCCTGGTGTATTGATGGATCTTATTGGAAGTGGTCAAACAGGAGATGGCAAGAGTGAACATTGGCATTTTTGGAAACAGTAAACTAAAATAGACAAGAATGGGCGAGCTTATTTCAGATGAGCATTATATTTGCTACTGTGGGCAAGAATCCCCTAGAACAAATGGAGTAGTCCTCATAGTCAACAAAAAAAGTCTGAAATGCAGTACTTGGGTACAGTCGCAAAAATGGCAAAATGATTTCTGTTCGTTTCCAAGCCAAATCATTCAATATCACAGTAATCTCCAAGTCTATGCGGAAACAATTAATGCCTAAAAGCTGAAGTTAAAAGGTTCTGTGAAGACCTAGAAGGCCTTCTAGAACTAACACCAAAATATATATAAATATAAATATATATAAATTTCATCATAGGGGGCTGGAATGCAAAAGTGGGAAGTCAAGAGATACCTGGTGCAACAGGCATGTTTGGCCTTGGAGTACAGAATGAAGCAGGGCAAAGGCTAACAGACACTCACCAAGAGAATGCACTGGTCGTAGTAAACACCCCCTTTCAACAACTCAAGATGACTCTACACATGGACATCACCAGATAGTCAATACAGAAATCAGATTGATTATATTCTTTGCAGCCAGATGAAGAAGCTCTATAAAACAGTCAGCAAAAGTGCCCGAGTCCAGCCCCGGTGGATCCAGGGTGATTTGAAGGGGAGACAGAGTAGGCGAGGAAAAAACTTATTTATTTATTTCATTAGAAGTATAAGATTAGATTAGGAAGAAATAGTGTAGTAGGAAAATTTAGTGGAGAAAAGAGGCTGAATAACTTGGTTTATGTGGAAAGCCAAGAAAGTTCCAGACAAGGAGCTTGCACCATCTATGTTAGGCCACCGGCGTCCGTTTGAATATCGGAGGGTGCCCCGCCTTGGGCTCCCTCTCTTACGGATGTTAGAAGCCGGGGCAAGTAAGTAGACATGGTGAGCTTCCATACCCCAAATGGGAATTCAGCCTGAAATTAGAGTAAAGAGGAGACACGGAGGAAACCAGTCCTTCCAATGACTGGCCTGGCCTCTATTGTCTAGAAAGTCCTTTTATACCTTTTTGATTGTACATAGAGATCAATGGGTAATACAAAATTATGCAGCATTAGCTGCCCAGACTTTTATCAAAGCCAGGCTTTTCTCTCTGCATCCCTAGTTGTATACACAAGTCTTAGGTGATTTACATCATCTTCCGGCCCAAAGGACCAATTAACATTTTACAGCCTTTTTTCTGATAAGGGTTTGTCAACCAGAAGACTTATTTGTGTTGATCTTCCCAAAGTCTGGGGCCACTCTCAGAAAGCACTAAATAAAGTTACATTCTTACATAGCAAAGATACAGCAATTTATAACAAGTAAAAGGAGTACAGTGATTTAAATTGAAGAATTAAATTGAAGAATGTAGCAAAAACAACCAGACCATTCAGGTATGAACTACATCAAATCCCCTATGACTGTGCAGTGGAAGTGACAAATGGATTCAAGGTTTTAGGTCTGATAGACAGTGCCTGAAGAACTATGGATGGAGGTTTGTAACATTGTGATCAAAACCACCCCCCAAGAAAAAGAAATACAAAAGGCAAAATGGCTGTCTGAGGAGAAAAGACAAGCAGTGAAAGGCAAAGGAGAAAAAGAAAGATATACCTTTTCTGAATGCAGAGTTCCAGAGAATATCAAGGAGAGGTAAGAAAGACTTTTTAAGTGAAAAATGCAAAGAAATAGAGATAAACAACAGAATGGGGAAAACTAGTGATCTCTTCAAGGCAATTAGAGATGCCAAGGGAATATTCCATGCAAAGATAGGAACAATAAAGGACAGAAATGGTATGGACCTAAAAGAAATAGAAGAGATTGAAAAGATGTGGTAAGAATACACAGAAGAACTATGTAAAAGAGATCTTAATGACCTGGATAAACATGATGGTGTGATCACTCACCTAGAATCAGATATCCTGGAATGTGAACTCAAGTGGGCCTTAGGAAGCATTATTATGAACAAAACTACTGGAAGTGATGAAATTCCAGATGAGCTATTTCAAATCTTAACAGATGATACTGCTAAAGTGCTGCACTCAACATGCAGCAAATTTGGAAAATTCAGCAGGCCACAGGCCTGGAAAAGTTAGTTTTTATTCCAATTGCACAGAGGGTAACATCAAGGAATATTCAAACTACTACACAATTGCACTTGTTACACATGCTCACAAATAATGCTCAAAGTCCTTTAAGCTAGGCGTCAACAATATGTGAACCAAAAACTTCAAGATGTTCAAGCTGAATTCAGAAAAGGCAGAGGAACAAGAGGTCAAATTCCTAGCATCCATTGGTAGCACAGAAAAAGCAAAAGAATTCCAGAAAAATATCTACTTCTGCTTAATTGACTATGCAAAAGACTTTGTGTGGATCGCAACAAAATGTGGAAAATTCTTAGAGATGAGAATATCAGACCCCCTTATCTGCCTCCTGGGAAGTCTGCATGCAGATCAAGAAGCTACATTTAGAACTGGGCATGGAAAAATGGAATGGTTCAAAATGGAGAATGTAGTACATCAAAATACATTGTCACCCTGCTTATTTAACTTATATACAGAGTTCATCATGTGAAATGCTGGATTGAATGAAGCACAAGCTGGAATCAAGATTGTTGGGAGAAATATCAATAACCTCAGATATGCAGATGACACCACCCTTATGGCAGAAAGCTAAGAGGAACTAAAAAGCCTCTTGATAAAGCTGAAAGAGGAAAGTGAAAAGCTGGCTTAAAACTCAGCATTCAAAAAACAAAGATCATGGCATCTGGTTCCATCATCATGGCAAGTAAATGGAGAAACAATGGTAACAGTCACAGATTATATTTTCCTGGGCTCCCAAATCACTGCAGATGGTGACTGCAGCCATGAAATTAAAAGACACTTGCTCCTTGGAAGAAAAGTTGTGAAAAACCTAGACAGTATATTGAAAAGCAGTGACATTACTTTGCCTACAAAGGTCATATAGTCAAAACCATGGCTTTTTAAGTAGTCATGTATGGATGTGAGAGCTAGACAATTAAAAAGTCTAAGTCCCAAAGAATTAATGCCTTCGAACTGTGGTGCTCTTGAGAGTCTCTTGGACAGCAAGGAGATAAAACCAGTGAATCCTAAAGGAAATCAATCCTGACTATTCATTGGAATTACTTATGCTGAAGCTCTAATATTTTGGCCACCTGATGTGAAGACCCAAATCATTGGAAAAGACTCTGATGCTAGGAAAGACTGCAGGCAGGAGAGAAGATGACAGAGGGTGCGGTGGTTGGATGGCATCACAGATTCAATGTACATGAGTTGAGCAAACTCCAGGAAATGGTGAAGGGAAGCCTGGTGTGTTGCAGTCCGTGGGATCACAAACAGTCGGACACAACTGAGCAACTGAACCAATTTTAAAAGGTGAAAGGAGCTAATCCTCCTGCCAAAGCAGGAACTACAGGAGACACAGATTCAATCCCTGGGTGGGGAAGGCCCCCTGAAGGAGGAAATAGCAATCCACTCCAGTATTCTTGCCTGGAGAATCCCATGGGCAGAGGAGCCTGGAAGGCTACGGTCCATGGGGATACAGAGTTGGACATGAATGAGCACACACACATGTACTATTATGAGAAGACATAGAAATATTTCAATTGTATAAATTGTGATGAACACTTTTTGTTTGTTTTTTTCCTTTCTGTTGTATATTACAGTGAAGTAGTGCATTTATGCTGAACTGCCCCTGCATTTATGGAATAAATCCCACTTGGTCAGGGTATATTTTTCTCTTAATATGCTGTTGCACTAAGTTTTTTTAAAAAATATATTTGAGGATATTTGCATCTATAGTTATAAGGGATATCAGCCTGATGTTTTCTTTTCTTTCTTTCATTTGTATCAGAGAAGTTCTATCTAGCCTCATTGAAAGAGTTTAGAAAACTTCCTCCCCATTCTGTTTGCTGGGAGGATTTGAGATAGACTGATGTTCCTTCTACTTGAAACATTGGCAGAATTCATCATTGATGCCATCTGTGACAACTGCCACGGTCTAAAAGAGTCTAAAGGACATGGCAAGTAAATATAATGTGGTATTTTCGGTCCTAAAACTGAAAAAACAAAAACTGCACCATTTAAAATCTGGGAAATCTGAAGAAAATATGGACTTAGTTAATAAAAATGTGAGTATATATGGGAACTCTGTATTTTTTCACTTTTTCTAAGTGAAAGTTTGCTCTAAAAATGCAGTACCTTGTGATATGTAAAAAATACCTCTACAATTTGCACTTGTACATTAATATTAACAATATTTTATTAACTTCATACACCCAACATTGTTTATTTCTCACTGTCTAAAATATTTTCAAAATACTGAGCAAGTGTAACTTTAAAGATTGCAATAAATATACTTGATGTGACTGAATCATTTGTTTTTCTGTTATGCTGTTAACAATCACAGAAATACAAAGGAACTGAAAACCGTATCTTCCTTTCATCAAAGAAATACTTAAGAGTAACTTGGTGATAAGCAAAGAGAAACATAGAAAACCACACAATGGTAAATACATTTTATTCCTTTTTAGCCTGTAAATACCTTTGCCATAATTAGTTGACTCAAAGTAGCCACAATTGCTATACAAATTAGAAACAAAAATATTGATTGTCACAATATTGATTGGATGTTACTGCCAAATGCTAAGGACAATAATGTTTGAAAACACTGCTAAATCCACTGTTCTCTAGAGAGAGCTCAAATGTGCACACATAATTAAAGGCGAGATGCTTTTAAACCACAAAACCTTTGTAGGAAAACACACAAAATATTTTTGACTAACAGCTAAGAGAAGGCAATAGTGTGTACTGATTTCTGTTATATTTATTCATGTGTCTGTTTTACATATCTCTTAATGATTCGTGTTTTCCATACCACCTCCTCACTTGGACTTTCAGAAACCCTTTCATTGATCTCTACCTGTCCACCTATCACGTTTCCTACCATCTATGGGTACCAAACACTATCTTTATCATTTCTTTGTGGAAATGTTCCTGCGTTGTACTTTACTTGAAATTTAGAGGTCACCTAAAGAGAACACTTGAAATTTACTGCCTTTTTACCTAAAAATGTATTTTCAAGGGATATTCATCTACATATAAATGGCCTTCTTTCTACCATCTGGGCTTACATGGTGTATGGGAGATACAGAAGGTGGTTTGTTCTCCACCACTTCTGAAAACAATCTTGCTCTTTAGTATAAAACGTCTAAAAAAAGAAAAAACCTGGGGTTTCATGTAACATTTTTATTTCTATATTCTTATATTTAGAACTGTTGTATATGTAGCTAATGTATAGGTATATATTTAGAATAATTTACGATCACAACAATGAGACATAATGAACTTGATAATTATTTAATGCTTTTAATATCCTTAATAATTTCTACACTTTGTGTTATCTAGCTGTGTATAAATCCATAAACTAACAATTTAATTTAATCTTAATAACAATCTATTTATCATATTTCTATTTAAACATTTTTAAAAGTGTCATCTTTCAAAAATTTGAAATAAAAATATAAAAACAAGCTTTAATTTAATCTATAACTCATGAAAAGAAAAATCAGTTCACTTACTGATCTTTGAACAACGACTCAATAGAAAAACAGAAAAAGTATTTTCAAACAAGAACAAAAATTTAGTTATAAATAAAATGTGTCAAATTCTAAAAATTTTAAGTGTTTTGGTTGATGTTTGACTATATTATTTGATTTAAGAAAACTGTAATTCCTCCTATTCTAAATGTAATACTTTTTAATTATGCATTTATTTATGACTAATAGCAGCTTTTAGAAGGTACAGACATTCAGTTCAAGAAATATAACAGCTACATACCTACACCAAGGAAAAGCACTTTTGGTTACCTCAAAAATTAAACTTTTGTTGTTTGTAATTTTCCATTTGTATTGAAAGTAAGTGTCTGACTGCTTTTATAAAAGAAATGAAATCTTATTTTCCATCACGATCTAATGAAGCTGACATAAACTTAGTAACAAATTTGAATTAATATAGGATATTTTCTAAATCATAACCATAATGCTTTCTTCAACAGTTTTACAAATATAAAAACTATATTTTATAATTAATTTACACAAGTATTAAATCCCCTTTCTGTAACATATACATACTAATCCTAAAAACAGTTAAACCAATAAATAAATGCTGGAGAGAGTGTGGAGAAAAGGGAACCCTCTTACACTGTTTGTGGGAATGCAAACTAGTACAGCCACTATGGAGAACAGTGTGGAGATTCCTTAAAAAGCTGGAAATAGAACTGCCATACAGCCCAGCAATCCCACTGCTGGACATACACACCGAGGAAACCAGAATTGAAAGAGACACGTGCACCCCAAAGTTTATCTCAGCACTGTTTACAATAGCCAGGACAAGGAAACAACCTAGATGTCCATCAGCAGACGAAAAATTAAGAAAGCTGTGAGACATAAACACAATAGAGTATTACTCAGCCATTAAAAAGAATACATTTGAATCAGTTCTAATGAGGTGGATGAAACTGGAGCCTATTATACAGAGTGAAGTAGGCCAGAAAGGAAAACACCAATACAGTATACTAACACATATATATGGACTTTAGAAAGATGGTAATGATGACCTTGTATGTGAGACATTAAAAGAGACATAGATGTATAGAACAGTCTTTTGGACTCTGTGGGAGAGAGCGAGGGTGGGATGATTTGGGAGAATGGCATTGAAGCAGGTATATTATCATATGTGAAACGAATACCAGTCCAGGTTCGATGCATGATACAGAATGCTCAGGGCTGGTGCACTGGGATGACCCAGAGGGAGGGAAAGGGGAGGTAGATGGGAGGGGGGTTCAGGATGGGGAACACAAGTACACCCGTGGCAGATTAATGTCAATGTATGACAAAACCAATAAAATACTGTAAAGTAATTAGCCTCCAATTAAAATAAATAAATTTATATTTTTAAATGAACAGTTAAACCAGTTGCCTAAGAGTATCACATTTGTATTTTATAATACTCCAAAAGAAATTCCTAATGCATTTAAATCTTCACTGTAAATATGAATAAAAGAATATAATTTTCTCTCCATTTAAAGACAGAAGTATAGAAAAAAAAGACTACCTAATTTCACAACATAGATAAATCTACCATAAAAAGTTTTATTTTTTTTACATTTTCTCTGCATAAAAGTTTTGGTAACTGCAGAGATCAAAATATATAAATCTATGAAAATTGTTTAGATACTATAAGAAAGAGGTTTTATTGGGATAAAGACAAAATGGAGGTTACAAATTCTTAATACCTTAATGTGCATTCAGAAGGAACTACAGATTGCTGTTTCAAGGAACTCATCAGTTGAAGAAAGGAGCTAAAATAGAGGAAATAAGAAGACCTTTTATGGTATATTTACTCATAATTAAATAAAATTATTGTCTATTTTAATGATATCATGTAACATTCCCTTTATTTAATTAATATTTATAGACTATACCATAAAAGGGATGGATATTTATTTGAAACAATTTAGTACAGTTGATATTTTTAAAATTTTCAATATCTGAGATTTTTTTATTATTATGCATTAGCTATTTAGTAGAATGTTAATATGCAGGTTGGAAATACCAATTAACCAATTCCTTTTTGATATATTATTACACTACATAGTAATTAGCATTATTTTAGAAAGCAAATATGAATAATCCAAGACCTTCTGAGTGCCGTGTTAGTAAGTAACACAGTTTGGTATCCTTCAGAGTTTTCATATCATTATTTAGAAAAAAGAATGAGATAGTTACAGAGACGTGCCACCCCCAATAATCTGACTCATTATTTGTACAGTAAACATGAAGTAATCAGAAAGATTTGAAAAAATAATTGTTTTAGGTGAAGCAATGAACAGTAAGTATAGTTCAGTCAGGTAGATCAGAGAGAAAGTTAGTCAAGGGCAAACTGGGCAAGGATCAAAATGAAGTTAACTTCATAAAGCTGAAGCTGATGCTTGCAGTGATAATAATAAAATCTTTAGATCAACATGACCTACTAGCTCAGTTTTATATAATGGTCATCGATGGATAACACACAATGACAGTATCATGAAATCTGATAAAATTAGTTTCATTGGAACATAACCCTTCATAACATTTAAAGAACCACAGTCCTTAATTCAATGCCCTCAAGGTATTTAACTTCATGGATGTATTTTAATAGTTATGAGAAAATGACTAGGTAAAATCAGTAGATTAGGGAACTGATGAGCCAAATGTTAAGCCTAGCTTCATCTTCTGAATTGCAGAAAGGATAACTGGATTATATTTGCCAATTTTCTTCCTCTGACAAGAAGCCATGCCTGCTTTGAAATATTATTTTCATCCCATAATATATTTTTTGAAAGTCAATGCATGTTATTCATTCCCATTTCTTTTTACTTGAATTGTAAAGACACTTAGACAGTGTCTTCGGTGAATATTACATGTACTGCTAGACTGAGCCCCAGTCCATCATGTTCAAGCCAAACTATGACTGACTGTCTTCTTCTGACAATGTAAATACTGTCCCCTGGGTACACAGACGAATGCATGGCCATTGAGGAGTTTTATACTGTCTTCATCCTCTTTATTTCTCCAAATATTGCAGGCAGATTTTTATTTTAGAAGGCAATGGTACCCCACTCCAGTACTCTTGCCTGGAAAATCCCTTGGACAGAGGAGCCTGGTAGGCTGCAGTCCATGGGGTCTTGAAGAGTCAGACACAACTGAGCGACTTCACTTTCACTTTTCACTTGCATGCCCTGGAGAAGGTCATGGCAACCCACTCCAGTGTTCTCGCCTGGAGAATCCCAGGGACTGCGGAGTCTGGTGGGCTGCCGTCTATGGGGTTGCACAGAGTCGGACATGACTGAAGTGACTTAGCAGACGCTATTAGTACATCATGGGCTTCCCTGGTGACTCAGACAGTAAAGAATCTGCCTGCAATACAGGAGACCTAGCTTCAGTCCCTGGATTGGGAAGATTCTCTGAAGAAGGGAATGGCAACCCACTCCAGTATTCTTGCCTAGAGAAGTTCATGGACAGAGGAGCCTGGTGGGCTACAGTTCATGAGGTCCCACAGAGCTGGACAGAACTGAGCAACTATCACTTTCACTTTCTTTCAGACGTTATTATAGATTAACTGCTTAGATACTCCAAAGCATTGTGATTATCCTTTATAAACATGTTTACAACAATCTTGCTAATTTCATTCGGCATTAACATATTACAATGGTATCCTCAGAATCAAATAATTTCACTCGTGATACAGTAATGAAAAGAAGACTGCCATTCAGGCTCTATTGAAAGAAACGGAAGCTTCCAAAGTTAAAATACTGTGCTGAGAGTGCTAGAACAGAGATATGCAGATAGATACACCTGACCTTACCTTCAAATTACTATGAATAACCATTTTCTATGGAGATCGTTTCTTTTGAATTTCCTATAGAAACTAAGGAAGTCACATGCTTCTATATTTTTATATAAAAATTACATCCATATCCTTAATCTGATATTTTAGGACTTCTCCTCAGTCTCCTCCACAATCATCTTTCCATTACAATTTTTGTGCTATTTCCCTGAATTTGCTTTTTGTATGTCCAACATTTGGAACACCCCCGCCTTAGGGTAACATGCTTCTAAATGAAGTGCATTACATCAGTTCTGGAACAAATGGTAACTTTTCTTGGAATATTTTCCCAATAACACTGATTGCTACCAAAATTCTCCTGCTAAATTTAGCTATGCTTCCGTCTTGACATTTCCCATATGCCTATTCAATTATAGCTTTCTGTCTGTATTTTTAATCCATCTAATATGGCATATAACTTAAATATAAACCTAATAATAATGATGATAAATGCATGAACTGTAAAAAAAAAAACAAAAAACCAGCTGGTCTGTCTTTTAAACACGTGTATACCTGTGGCAGATTCATGTTGATGTATGGCAAAACCAATACAATATTGTAAAGTAATTAAACTCCAATTAAAATAAATAAATTTATATTAAAAAAATAAAATAAAATAAAAATATATTCGACATAGAGCAATGTATACAAAAAAGAACAGCTAGGCTTTTTAAAAAAAAATAAATATATATATTTGACATAGAGCAATGCATACATTTGGGCTTCCCTCATAGCTCAGTTGGTAAAGAATTCACCTGCACTGCAGGAGACCCCGGTTTGATTCCTGGGTTGCAAAGATTCCCTGGAGAAGGCAAAGGCTACCCACTCCAGTATTCTGGCTTGGAGAATTTCATCGACTGTATCGTCCATGGGGTCGCAAAGAGTCGGGCTTGACTGAATGACTTTCACTTTCAGTGTATACATTTAAGGCTTACAGAATATTAATTTGATACATTTTTATTGTAATATGATTACCATTGTAGAAATAATTAGCTTCCTTATCACATTATATTACTGTCCTTTCCACTTAGTGGTTGGAATCTTTAAGTTCAGCACATTTAGCAAGTTTGTTGATACAATTCAACATTGTTGTTTATATTTGCTAAACTGTGCATTTTATGTGGGTTTTATGGAAATGTAAATTGATTCAACCACTATGTAAAATAATATAACAGTTCTTCAAAAAATTAAATATAGGTCTCACATATGGTAAGCAATTCCACTTGCAGTTATGCAACCAAAGGAAATAAATGGGATATTGATAAATATCTGTACTTCCGTGTTTATTGCAACATTATTCACAGTAGCCATTATATGAAAATTACCTAAATTCTCAATAGATGAACGAATAAAGATAATGTGGTCTATATATAAAGAGAATAGAATATTGTTTAGCCATGAAAATGAAGGACATCCTGCAATTTGTTGCAACATGGACATATTTTACCAAATGAAATAGGTTGGACAGAGAAAGACAAGAATGGTATTACATATACATGCAAAGAAATAAAATTGTGATTAGTAGGCAAGGTGGTTCTGGAGGATAGGAAATACATTTTTTCAGGATTCAAGCAGGTAATCTTGACTGAATATTCATTATATTTGAAGATATTGTCCTTGGAATGTCTATGAACTCTACCTATACAACTCTTATATTACTGTTTCTTTAATGATGCCAGTGATGCCATTCAACATTCAAAAAGCTAAGATCATGGCAACTAGTCCCATCACTTCATCAAATAGATGGAGAAACAATGGAAACAGTGAGAGACGTTATTTTGGGGGCTCCAAAATCACTACAGATGATGACTGCAGCCATGAAATTAAAAGATGCTTGCTTCTTGGAAGAAAAGCTATGACCAACATAGACAGAACATTAAAAAGCAGAGACATTGCTTTGCTGATGAAGGTCTGTCTACTCAAAGCTGTGGTTTTCCCAGTAGTCATGTATGGATGTGAAAGTTGAACTGTAAAGAAGGCTGAGCACTGGAGAATCACTGGTTTTGCACTGTGGTGTTGGAGAAGACTCTTGAGAGTCCGTTGGGCTGCAAGGAGATCAAACCAGGCCATCTTAAAGGAAATCAGCACCGAATATTAATTGGAAGGACTGATGCTGAAACTGAAACTCCAATACTTTGGCCATCTGATGCCAAAAACTGACTCACTGGAAAAGACTTCGATGCTGGGAAACATTGAAGGAGGATGAGAAGGGGATGACAGAGGATGAAATGGTTGGTTGGCATCATTGACTTGAGGGACATGAGCTTGGGCAAGCTCTGGGAGTTGGTGATGGACAGGAAAACCTGGCATGTAGCATTCCATGAGGGATGCATGTAGCATTCAGACATGACTGAGTGACTGAACTGAACTGAATGACACCAATAACTATTCACAATCAACAAATCAGAAAACCAAAGCTGGAGAGGTTAGTTTATAAAATGACATCTCATCATTTTGCCATTTTCTAGTAGAAATAATTCACAGGTTGTCCTCCTACTTAAAAGATCAGTACAGGTGTGAATACCAAGAGGCAGAAGTGGTTTGGGACATGGTAGAGTCTCTCTGTCTCCGTCCGAGTTTTGTCCACGAGTGATCCATATCCTTCTGAAAGGAAATATGTGTTCACCTCTTCCCCAGGTCCATAAGAGTCCCATCCCATTAAGCTATTTGCTCTAAGTTCAGATACTCAACACCAAAATTAGGTCTAGGTGAAGATGAATCTCCTGGGTGTAGCTCTTTTCAACCTGTCAATCTATTAGTGTAAAACTAAATAAAAAGTTGTATGTTCCCATACTCATTCAATATACAGTGGTGAAAGAGTCAAGAAGAGAGACATACACAAGTCTGCTCAAAAAGGTACCAATAAAGGTGTAAAGAATTCACTGGCTTGTAGTGATTTTAAACTGAAGTCAAAACATGTTAGATGTTCTTTCATTAGACTTCAAAGCCTGGGAATAATTCTGTATGACTTTTTCCCCTAGTCAGTATGTTTCATTCCAGCCTCCCATTCATCGTTCTTCTTCCATGAAAGCAGTCTGGTTTGGTGGCTAAGTAGTTACATCAGCTTGCTTCTTGCCTGAAGAATCTGAGAAGTATGAAAGTCTCTTTTATTTTAATTGGAGGTTAATTACTTTACAATATTGTATTGGTTTTGCCATACATCAGCATGAATCTGCCACAGGTATACACATGTTCCCCATCCTGAAACCCCCTCCCTCCTCCCTCCCCGTACCATCCGTTTTCATTTTCCACTCTCCTTGTTCTGTTCTGTCTAAGCTGGCCCTGTATTCCCTAAATTAATTTTCTCAAAATTCATGTAAATCTTTTAAGGATTACATAGGATTCCATTTCACAGGACAATGCCTATACCCACAAATTGCTTCTAGATAATTCTTAGAACATGCTGAAAGGACTTAGAGGCAACATGATTAAGGTTCCTGGTGGTTTAGTCCCTAAGTTGTGTCCAACTCTTGCTACCCCATGGACTCTAGCCTGCCAGACTCCTCTGTCCATGGGATTCTCCAGGCAAGAATACTGGAGTGGACTGCCATTTCCTTCTCTGGGAGATCTTCCTGACCCAGGGATTGAACCTGGGTCTCTTGCATTGCAGGCAGATTCTTTACCAACTGAGCTATGAGGGAAGGTTTCCTAGAAGCTTCCAAGTCCTAATGTTAAATTTAGAGGATCTGAGACAAAACTTCAGTCTTTTAAAAGAATCAATAGATCTTTTGAGGTTTTAGGAAAAGGTTGCATACTCACATCCTCAGTATTTTCCCTAGACCAAGTTTTTTCTAAAAAGCATGCCCTTTTGACAGTTCTTAGAAACAATTTCTTAGTTTTAGCACCTTTTTTAATATGGAAAAGCTCAGAATTTTCAAAAGTATTGAGTTCTTGTTCACAGTTCTTTCCTTAAGACATCTTCCTCCTCTTATGCTTTTACAAGCAGAGAGAGGAAACCAAGTGGCGACTTCGAGGCTTTGCTTGGGGCCTCCTAGAGACCTCCCAATGAAAGAACCAAGTTTGTTGTTTCCATGTTCTCCTTTCCACATAATTTCTGAAGATGATTTCACTAATCCCACTCTCTGTAGGTGCATGGCAGGTAGCTCCTTTACTCCACTTTCTAATAAAATGTTCTTCAATCCTCCTGCTCCATCATTGGCAATGTCTTCAAAGTTCCGATTGACAGTGTCTGTTCAAGTATATTAAACCTTTCTCTATCATGCTTTTGAAACATTTATCTTCCCCTGTCCACTGCTTATTCCACAGTCACTCCCACGTGTTTGGTTACTTATTAGAGTAGCATTTCATTCCAGGTTCTTCTTGTTTGGTGTCTAAGTCCTGTCCCACTCTTTGTGACCCCATGGACTGTGGCCCACCAGGCTCCTCTGTCCATGGGATTTCCCAGGTAAGAACACTGGGGTGGATTGCCATTTCCTTCTTCAGAGGATTTTCCTGACCCAGGGATCAAACCCATGTCTCCCGCTTGGCAGGTGGATTCTTACCACAGAGCCAGCTTAGCTGCATAAAACAACACTTATTTAATATTTCAGAGTTGTGAGAGTCAGAAACCCAAGAATGGCTTAATTGACACTCAGGATCCCTGATAAGAATCCAAACAATTTATTTGCCATAGCTGGGATCTCCTTTGAGGCTATACTGGGGAAAGGCGCTCCATCAAACTCATATGGTGTTACATGCAGAAGAATGAAATGGGACTCTTATCTTGCATCACTCATGAAAATGAACTCAAGATAGATTAAAGATTTAAACAGAAGATGAAAATGAAACATTTTCAGAAGGAAGCATAAGGATAAACTTCCTTGACATTGATCTGACAGTGTTTTCCTGTATGACACCAAAAGTATAAGCAACAAAAGTAGAAACAAATAAATAGAATTACATCAACCTAAAAAGCTTCTGCAAAGCAAAAGAAACAGTGGGATGAAAAGTCTGACCACAGAATATGAGAATATATTTGCAAATCACATATCTGATAAGAGGTCAATGTTCAAAATATACAAAGAACTCATATAACTCCATAGCAAAAATGAAATAAAAATCTGATTAAAAAAAAAAAAAAAAAGCAGAGAGGAACTAAAGAGGCACTTTTCCAAAGCAGACTTACAGAGGCCAATAGGTACAAGAAAAGATGTTCAACATCACTAATTATTAGGAAAAGATAAATCAAAACTGCTATGAAATATCACTTCATACTTGTTGGAATGTCTACCATTAAAGAAACAAATAAAAACAAGAGATACATGATAGCAAGGGAGAGGGGAAGAGAGGCTTTGAGCACTGTTGGTAGTACAGTAAATTACACAGCCACGATGGACATTATGGAGTTTCCTTAGAAGAATAAAAACAAAATTGCCTTTACCTTTACTTTTCTAAAAGGAGAAATTGAACACAAATCCCATATTTACTAGCTGTGTGTTGTTGTGAGGCATGATTCCTGATTATTAATACACTAGATAATCTTAATTATCTCCTACTGTATCTAAACTATATCATGTACAATTTTTTAAGAAGATAAATTGTTAAAAAAAGATAGAGTAATATCCTATCACAATGATTCACTGATCTTAAAGAGATGGAAAACACAAAAGAGAGAAAGAGAAAGATTCACATTTAATACTCTCTCATCAAGCGCCTCAGAATTTACAAATAAAACTGAATTTTTCTTAAGGGTATAATAAAAAGTGTAATAATAATTCCAGATGTTCAAGCTGGTTTTAGAAAAGGCAGAGGAACTAGAGATCAAATTGCCAACATCTGCAGGATCATCAAAAGAGTAACAGAGTTCCAGAAAAAAACATCTCTCTCTGCTTTATTGACTAGGCCAAAGCCTTTGACTGTGTGGATCACAATAAACTGTGGAAAATTCTGAAAGAGATGGGACTACCAGGACACTCAACCTGCCTCTTGAGAAGCCTGTATGCAGGTCAGGAAGCAACTTAGAACTGGACATGGAACAACAGACTGGTTCCAAATAGGAAAAGGAGTACGTTAAAGCTGTATACTGTCACGCTGCTTATTTAACTTCTATACAGAGTACATCATGAGAAACGCTGGGCTGGAAGAAGCACAAGCTGGAATCAAGATTGCTGGGAGAAATATTAATAATCTCAGATATGCAGATGACACCACCCTTATGGCAGAAAGTGAAGAGGAACTAAAGAGCCTTTTGATGAAAATGAAAGAGGAGAGTGAAAAAGTTGGCTTAAGGCTCAACATTAAGAAAACTATGATCATGGCATCCGGTCCCATCACTTCATGGCAAATAGATGGGGAAACATTGAAAACGGTGGCTGACTTTATTTTGTGGGGCTCCAAAAATCACTGCCGATGGTGACTGCAGCCATGAAATTAAAAGATGCTTACTCCTTGGAAGGAGAGTTATGACCAACCTAGATAGCATATTAAAAAGTAGAGACATTACTTTACCAACAAAGGTCCTTCTAGTGACTGACATGGTTTTTCCAGTAGTCATGTATGGATGGGAGAGTTGGACTATAAAGAAAGCTAAGTGCAGAAGAATTGAAGCTTTTGAACTGTGTTGTTGGTGAAGATTCTTGAGAATCCCTTGGATTGCAAGGAGATCCAACCAGTCCATCCTAAAGGAGATCGGTCCTGGATGTTAATTGGAAGGATTTAAGTTGAAGCTGAAACTCCAATACTTTGGCCACCTGATGCGAAGACCTGACTCATTTGAAAAGACCCTGATGCTGGAAAAGATTGAGGGCAGGAGGAAAAGGGGACAACAGAGGATAAGATGGTTGGCTGGCATCACAAACTCAATGGACTTGAGTTTGGGTAGACTCCGGGAGTTGGTGATGGACAGGGAGACTTGGTGTGCTACAGTTCATGGGGTCACAAAGAATCAGACACGGCTGAGCAACTGAATTGAACTGAGCTGAACTGAATCTTTAAAATTAATCAACTTTTATGCCATTCTAAATTTTAGTATTTTAAATAGGCAACAGAGATATATGGGTCAGCCATTACCCCCTGTATTTCTGACCATTCTTACCTTTCATACATTCATATTTTCTGTCACTCTGCATGATTTTTTTTCTTTTTTCTTTCTTGATCAGCTTCACAGATCATTTGCTTGCAATATAACATAATTGGTTTTCTCCTTGACGTGTTCTGAATACATGGTTTTGTGTTAAGGCTTTGAACAATGGGGCATATATCTCCAACTGCCCAATAAACCAAATTTATGGCAGTAAAGCTTGATTTTCAAGCTATCATTGACAAGGAAGGCAATTTATCTTTTCCTTCCATTGAATTCATTTTCCATATTGGAGCAAGCTGTTTTGGAAAAAACAAAACTTTTTTTTTCCTTTGCTTCCCCTAGGCCTTTTAAAATCAATTATCCCTTTTGTTTTTGAAGCCCAGGGACTAAAAATAAATTATGTTCAACTATAGTCCCTCATTTTATTTCCCTTTCATTGCCAATTATCTGTTCAAATTAGTACACAACAAATGCTCCTACTTGCTTATGCTCATTCAATAAATTTTTTAATGAAGAAGAGTAATGATGACACCATTCATTCCTGTCATCTTAACTCCTTGATCTTAACTATTTGATCTTCATAACCACAACTTCTGATCATGAAATATCCTCTTAAGTCTGACCTTTTTTCTAGGCTCTGTATCATGTCTCATTTCTGCCAAACTGAATGCCAAACTTCAAATTTATATTTGGTCCATATCTTCTATATATCAACCTCTCTCCATGTTATCCATACATTTACCTTTAAGCATTTCCTGTCTCTTATTATTTAAGTACATGGGTAACTTCCAAATCTGTGGATACCTCTACTTTCTGTGATTTAGTCCAGAATTTTCAATTACACTTGGGACCTTAAATGTAAGGTCTCTTTATCTGTAAATTATTATAAGGGAATAAAAGATCATGTTCTCAAATCCATCCTCTTGAATTCCCCATTTGGAAAATAACACAGAGTTTATCATCTCTGATAATAACATACACAGTAATATCTCCAGTATATATAACATTTTTAATTCTTCCAACACCTATCACTGCTCATTTAGCTAGCCACTTATTACTTGCACTTTAGTTGGTATTTGTTAAATATGAACTCTGAGCAAGCATTGTTCCAGGTTCTAAAATATAAAAATGAATAAGATCGTGGTAAGACATGGCTTACATTTCCAACAAGCCCACCTATTTGGCATTCATATTATTACATATAATATTTAGTGGACATTTTCCTATGGTTTAAAGTAAAAATGATGCAATAAAAATGACAACCTAAAATGCAGCTCTACACTATTTGTAATCAATCTGATCAAGTACATTTTTCTATCTAAACAAAAATATTTTATTTGATCAGCATAATCAGCATATTTTTTCCCAAATAAACTTAGGTTTGGGTGTTTAATTAGTGAAGAATCTATGAAGTTTGGGCTTGGGGTAGTGAATTAAGGAAGTAACAAGTTTTGCTTACACATTTGTTGGCCCCAAACTCCCTGTCTCTGGCAATAAGGGTACCCTCCTACCTGTAGATTTAGGGAACTCACTTTTCACAGACAAATTTATGTCCTGCTTTCAGGCAGACAGAGGAGGGTCAGAGCTGAGCCCCAACATGCATATACATGTGTAAAGCATGCTTCTATTACCCAAAGTGGAGTCAGCAGAACAAAATAAGTAATTGAGTTTATGGCTCTATCTTTTGTGAGGTTCCTTTCCATAACATACAATTTTACAGTAATTCTAGCAACGTACAACTAACCTGTTTTGTTTGTTACCAGTACTGGATTTTTGTCTTATACACAAATTTTGTGAAATTAATAACTGGTTGCTTCTTCATATCATAGACTTTTGTTATTTTATGATGTGTGTGCCTTTGAACAGTCTAACTTTACAGGGCCTCCAACCTAATTATTATGAGAATACTTAAAAGGTGACCATTTAATTCCCTGAAAACCCTCTTTTTTTTAATGCCAAAAGAACAGAGCTAAAACTTCAAAGATTGTATTTTAAGGCTCTTCATTATCCGCCTCATATATGCATGTTTAATTTTGTATTTTACTGTTAATCTACAGAAGATGAGGAAGGCTGAATCTTATTCCTGTTGTGCAACAAGCATTGATTAAAACCTATGCCTTTTATTTCCTTTTTCTCTACCTACATGCCATTCATTGATCTCAGCAGATATAAACTCAGTTGTTTTTCCTAAATCACCTTGTCAAGAGAAAACTGTAATTTATAAAATAGTTTATTCTCTCTTAATTAGGTTATACTGTCCTTATGGTAGAGACCTATAGGCTCATTTTTATAACTGTAACATAATGGCTAACACCTGGTCCAAGAAATATGACTAATAGAAGTTTTTTTAGACAGAGTAGAAAACTCAGAGCAGTTTAACTATACACATGGACAAATCATAAATCAGCATGCAAAAAATAGATCTTATTTTAGTCAAAGAATTAGACATTGAATGTGAAAGCATCAGTGCTTTTAAGGAATAGATCACAGAGATGTAGAGTTTACTGACTTTCTACCCTCTGATCTTTCTGAGTAAGAAAGACCTTTTAACCATGCTGAATACTGGATGTGTAGCAGTTCCCTTATCCAGGGGATCTTCCCAACCCAGGGATCAAACCCAGGTCTCCTGCATTGAAGGCAGATTCTTTACCAGCTAAGCTACCAGGGAAGCCCAAAAATACTGGAATGGGTAACTTATCCCTTCTCCAGGAAATCTTCCCAACCCAGGAATCCAACTGGGATCTCCTGCCTTGCAGGTGGATTCTTTACCAGCTGAACTATCAGGGAAGCTTTAACCATGCTAAATTTGTGCAGATTACTTCAAAAATGTGAAGCAAAAAAGGATATCAATAAAGTAAAAACATATAGCAATAAAGAATATAAAAGAAAAAAAAAACTACTGTTTTGAAACTGTGATCATATTTAAGCACTATTTGTACCCAAACTGGAACTGAGTTTTTATTTTCTTTTTTCCCACCAGGCAACTCCTGAATATAAGAAAATACATGAAAAATTTTATAAGATAACTTTGTTAAACTTGCTTCAGAGACTCACATTCAAATTCAAATTTAATAAGTTATATAGTTTCTGTAAGCAATACATATGTAAGTTAGGTCTGTAGGAAGACACAAAATCAAATATGCTGTTGTCTTCATGTAGAAATCCATAGTTGAGAAATGTTACAGACACAAAATATTTAAGATTATGTTATAACGAACTTTCCATATATTTTCAAAGGGTAAATGAGTCACCTCCCTAGGTTTTAAAATAATTTTTAGAATAAAACATAACACCTGTTCATGTATCCCTTTATTTAGCAAAGAACGAGTTCTTGGTCAACTCTGTGTATGAAGCATCTGTAAACAAATGGGAAACACTTCCAAAAGGAAATTTGCATTTTTCAAGTTCCATTCTCTAAGGAATACTGTGTAGCTAATTTCTCCTTTCTAAATATCTTCCCATTGTTAGTGGCGTCACATGTGTGGTAGGTGAATGTGTGTGTGGGGGGTTGAGTGTACATCAGTTACTGACACATGCTGCTACTGTTGTTTAGTGGCTGCCATGTTCAACTCTTTGTGACCCCATGGACTGTAGCTGGCCAGGCTCCTCTGTTCCTGGGTTTCCCAGGCAAGATTACTGGAGTGGGTTGCTGATGTACACCCTATGCCACCCAATATCAAGGTATTTCAAAGGATACCACATTGTGACATTTTCATGGCATTTTTTGCTACATATAACTTTTTTTCTATAAACAGGTCAAGATGGTTAAAAAAGTTGATTCATTTTTTTAAAAATTTATCATAGCGTATAAATTTGATTATATTAGAAAGTTCAAAAGATGTGTCCCACTTTCCACAGGGATGTTCTGGGGCTCTTGGAAGGCACAAGTGCATTATGATGTATGAGCATATAATAAGAACAGGGAAGTGTTTCTTGATATACAGAGTCAGAAGGTTTACCAATTGACCAGTTTGGGACCATTCAGTATTTCTGCCCAATTTGAATTAGATTTGGTAGACTTCATAAACTTCCTATGTTTCATGCCAAGAAAGTGAAGCTACAGAGTATGACTCCTTTGGCTGACATCAGTGATGACAAGTTTATTGGGTGGATTTCAGATCATCCCAGAGATAGCTAGTAAGACATGACTCTGTTCTCTGCTCCCTTCTCCACAAAAGTAGCCCTCAGAGTTCAACAACTGAATGTAAGTGATTTAAGAAAAGTTTAATTTATAAAATCATGGACTGACTCCAGTAAAAGATATCTGGAAAAGAAGGCAGATTTGTGCTCTTACCTATAAATGGACTATTTAACCTACAAGTCTGATGAACATCAGTAAGTTTGAGCAGAGATTAAAACTCTACCTTTGGAAGGACTCTGTTCCCACTGTCTTCAGTCATATCTCGCTTCACTATTTAAAACTACACACATCCAAAGATAATTAATTGTACTTTATAGTTAGGCAATGTGAGAACAGATATGAAAAGTGCTGCCATGTATATATTTATATATTTAGCTAAATTATATAATAGAAAACCCATGACTTGCTTCACAGCATAAATATTGTGAGTTATACTGAGCATTATCCGTTTCAACAAAAGAAAGAGAAAAAATAGTGTAAGCATGGTGAGAAAAGAGAAGAGTAACGTGTGGCAATTCATCCATTCATTACCACGTTCTAGACAGGCACATATGGCACACCTGCCATGCTGGAAAAGCTGAGGGATTTTGTGAATATGTAAATGAATGAAACAGGCTCTACAGCTTCAGGAATTCACTACCTTCAAATACCTGCACAGCATTCATCACAGAAGAACAGTGTTCTACAAGCTACTAACAAGAGAATGAAGATGCAGGGCTGAATTGCAGTTTACCAAAAATATGAAATTCACTTTGAAAATAATCATATCTCTCTTAGCTAGGGTGGCTTTCCTGAAGAATTCATAGATTTTACCTGTTAATTTGAAAATTCTGCAGAAATCAGTCTTACGAACAGATGCAAACCAACTGGGGAACACCAGCTGTTGGACACTTGCCCAAGCCTGTTCCCTCTGAGGAGAGGAAAGCTGCCTCAGTGCTCATTCATATAGCCCATTCCCATCAGACTCCTCCAACATCACTTTCCTTGGAGAACATGAGAAGTCCCAGAGGAGTCCTCTGGTGGGGGTTCTCCCTCTTCTCAAAAACATACATCCCCAATAAAGTTGTAAATATACTTTTTAAAATGTCTTCATCTCCATATTTGATGCATAGTGGGTACATTGGCTTGAATAATGCCCCCTCTGCAGACAAATTCATGTACACATAGAACCCCAGAAATGTTTTGAGGTTTATGGCCTTTGCGGAAGGAATTAGTTAAGTTAAAATGAGGCCTTAGATCCAATAACTGGTGTCCTCATAAGAGAAAGAAAAGACTCCCAGAGTCACTGAAATGCAGAAGGAAGACCGTGCGATGATAAAGGCGGCGACTGAAGTGATACAGCTGTAAGCCAAAGAAGGTCTAGGACTGCCAGGAATTACCAGCTAGAAGGATAAGTAAGGAAGGGTTCTTCCAAGGAGACAGGAAGGATGGGCATGCAAACACTTTGAACTTCTTGCATCCAGAGCTATGAGGGAATAAATATCTATTTATTAAGGCAATCAAATGCGTGATGCTTTATGAGAAACAAATATGGTAGAAGTGGTAATTTTGGTTAAAACTGAAATTAACAGCTGTGACTATTTTAACTCATAAAGTTAAGTGAAAAACTTTTACCACAAGAATAAAATAATTAAATTGAATCCAGAAAACTAGTAGCTTTCAGTATATTTTTACTTGATACATCAACCTAAAGACTGAAGGCATATATTATAAATATATTTTAAACATTCCTGACAAAATCCTCCTCTCTTTCATCTGTTTCCTTAGGGTTGAAAGGCTTAGCTACAGTTTGAAACACTTCATAAAGATAAGTTTATGGATTCAGCATTTAATGAGACTCTTTCAGGAAATATATATATAATTAAAAGTAAAAATCAAGACTTAAACCCAGCTAAAAGAATTGCTACTAAAGATCACATCAATTCATGCAATATTCCCTAGAGTTTCACACACTGGAGGTTAAAAAAAAAAAAAACTTACAGAAAATGCTTATGCTCAAACTGTAGTAATAAGGAGAAAAGGAAGTAGGCTTTGTATCCCATGAGGAAGGCTTTTTGTGTGTTTATTTCTTTGGTTGTTTTGTTTTTCTTTAACATATCGAGATGCAGAATCTCCAATATTCTTAGGCAAGGGAAAATTCTTCAGTTAGCTTTCCAAAACGGATGAGTCTTTCTGCCAAGAATGTGGTCCTCTGTGCTAAGAAGATAGAGTGAGCTCTGTGTCAAATAAGTTAGCTGCCACCCCTGAAAGCATGTGAGAGGGTCAGACTGGGACCACATCACACATTCTGCCATATGGGCTGGCTGGTGCATTTTAGTCTATGCAGGAAATTTTGCCAAGGTTTTTATGTTTGTTCACCTCTTGCACATTTGTTCTCCTTTCTCATTCATCTCCATTATTCCTTGTTTTCTTCCCTTTCTTCTTTCTTTCTCAAATATTTTATCTTAGTCAGACACGACTGAGCGACTGAACTGAACACTTCATTCCTTTCCTTATGATTTTATATTTTCTATATTTGTAGTAACTAGCATATGCTATTTATTTTATTTATTATAAAAACAATAGTTCTGGTTAACAAGAAAAGATAATTCCTCTATATGTACAAGAAAACTCTCCAACTAGACTACTTACTGAAGCATTTAGATGGTTATAGCTTTACCTTTTTCTTGTTCATCGCTCTTTTGAAAATTTTTTTAGTACTGGACTTGTTGAGTTACAGAGCAAACTAATTTCTCATTCATTTTCTCATAGCTAAACCATCCCTTAGCATCTTACAGCCATGCCCAAGTGATTAAGTTGCATAGTCTTTTATTTATTGGGCAAATATCTAAGATGAAAGGAAAGACAATTTGTATGCTGAATCTGAAATTTTAAATGTGTGAAATGACATACATTACATAGTATAAAATAAATAACCATCAGAGAGTATAGTGACTATTAGAATTTTTGAATTAGTACCCTTTAATTATTAAGGAGTAGGAAAGCTATTCCTATTGTAAAGTGGATTCAGTTCAGTTCAGTTCAGTTCAGTCGCTCAGTCATGTCCGACTCTTTGCGAGAGTCCTTAATGTATTAAATAAAATTTGGCCAACATTATATTTCAATTTAATGACAGAAGAAATGCAACAATACATGTCTGAAAAGAGAAAGGCAAACAATACATGTCTTGTAAAATTAGTGAGGAGTGTTTGCCGGTGTCAACATGAATATATAAACCATCAAAAATGAATAATTAAAAGATGATATGGTAATTGAGAATACATGCTTTTAATGTCTAGTTAGTCTTACATTACTGTGAAAATACAATAAAATAAGTCAGGTTAGGTCATTTTACTAATGCTACAGAAGAAAATTGTTCATCACACTACCCGAAGGCAGATTCACAGGAATGATATTTTACTGTCTTACTTTTGTGGTAATTTTATGTGTTTTCCCCAGCTTTTGACTGCATAAAATGTCAAGAAAGAAAGTGCTTCCAAGTAAAGTACAATACATATCAACTCAAAGAATTACATCAAGAATGCTAACTTGCTATTTTCTCAATATGGATAATAGCTTTGCTTAAGGGTACTGAAAGCTAAAATGGTATCGCATGTTGTCAAGAGGGCAGAGATTGTTGAAACATGCTGCTTCATAGAAGAAAAACAAAAATGTTGTATGTATAAAAATACTTATATGAAAGGGGAAATAGAAGTCTGTAAACTATCACAACATCTCTTTTCCTTTGCAATTGTATTTTGAGATGTCATAAGAAAATCAAATATCATATTTTAACACATATATGTGGAATCTAGAAAAATGATGCTGATTAATCTATTTGCAGGGCAGAAACAGAGACCCAGGGCTTCCCAGGTGGCTTACTGGTAAGGAATCTGCCTGCCAATGCAAGAGGAGTGGTTTGATGCCTCAGTCGGAAAGGTTCCCTAGAGAAGGAAATGTCAACCCACTCCAGTAACTTTCCTGGGAAAACCCCATGGAAAGAAGAGCCTGACAGGCTACAGTCCATGGGGTCACAAAAAGGTCTGACACATCATAGTGTCTAAGCAACAACAAGAGAGACACAAATGTAGAGAATGGATTTGTGACCACAGCAGGGAAAGAGAATGGGACAAATTGAGCGAGTAGCATTGACACAGATACACTAACATTTGTAAACTATTTCTTCACAGTACAGGAGAAGAGCCTGAGAAAATATCAGAACAGCAGAGTGCATATATAAGAAAGAGAAAGAAAGAATGCTGGATGGTGAAAAAGGATGGTGGATATAGAGAATCAAAAGCTCTGGCTGTAAAAGAAAGGGAATAAGTAACTATGAGATCACCAGTCTAAGAAAACTGGAAAGATGAAGGGATAATAGCTTTGCTGAGTTTGAAGGATTTTTTTTTTTTTTAACAGAATCAAGAAAGTAGTGGTCACAAAAAGACAAATGTGCGGTCTATTTCTTGTTACATGCAGGTTTAGAGAAGGAGTGTTGTGGTGCCAATCCTAAGAAATGTGACAAGATACACGGTATCTGAGTCCATCAGCTGAAGTATCATTGCATACCCAGCAACCTAGAGGCAAAAAAGATAATCAACTATTGTTCCAGTCTTGGCATTTAAATGTGTCCTTATGCAATAATGGGAAGTTTTGAAAAAGTGACTGCTGACTGCTGCTGCTGCTGTTCAGTGATGTCCAACTCTGCAACTCCACGGACTGTAGCCCACTGGTCTCCTCTGCCCATAGAATTTTCCAGGCAAGAATACTGGAGGGGGTTGTCATTTCCTTCTCCAGGTTATCTTCCTGACACAGGGATCGAACCTGCATCTTCTGCGTCTCCCTCTTTGGCAGGCAGATTCTTTGCCACTGAGTCACTTGAAAAAGTGAGGGCTTTTTCAACTTCAACTAAGAAGAGAAAGAGACAACTTTGGGGGTTCACCTTTGCTTCTTAGAATATAGGCAGGAAAGTGGTTTTTCCAGAAGAGTCCAAGAAGGCAAGTCTTGTATGATTGTGTATTTATATGTTCCAAGGCTGTTTAGAGAAATAATATCAACCAAATGGCAAACTCCTCAGCAAATGATGCCACAGAATAGCTCAGTCTTCATGAGTTAGCAGCAGAATTTCAACAGAGTGAGGGTTTCCAAATCTCTGCTAGCATCATGTTTGCTTCTGACCCTTTGACTAAACGTTGAGAATATGTGTGAAGAGGACAGCCCAAGGTGTGCATACATTTAAATAGCATCAAATAATATGTTACATATGAATAAACATAACAAAAATTGTGCAGTATATCTACACTGGAAACTACCAACTTTGGGAAATTAGAAATACTTTAAAAAATGGAAATGCATGCCAGGCTCATGTTTTGGAAAGAGTCAATGCTGTTACATGTAATTTCTCTCCAAAATAATCTACAAATTAGCACAATTTCAATCATAAAGCCAAAGCTTTTGTTTTGGGAGGCTGGGTGCTTTTTGGGGAAACTGTTCTTAAAACGTGTACAGGAATTCAAGAGACCTAAATTTTTCTAAATAATCTTAGAAAAGCATGTGTGTTAGTCGCGCAGTCATGTCTGACTCCTTGTAACCCCATGGACTGCAGCACAACAGGCTTCTCTGTCCTTCACTATCTCCCAGAGTTGGCTCAAGCTCATGTCCGTTGAGTCAGTGGTGCCATCCAACCATCTCATCCTCTGTTTGTCCCCTTCTCCTCCTGTCCTCGGTTTTTTCCAGCATCAGAGTCTTTTCCAATCAGTTGGTTCTTCACATTAAGTGGTCAAAGTACTGGAGCTTCAGCTTCAATAACAGTTCTTCCAGTGAATATTCGCATTGATTTGCTTTAGGATAGACTGGTTTGATCTCCTTGCTGTCCAAAGGACTCTCAAGATCTATTCTTTGGCACTCAGACTGTTTTATGGTCCAACCCACATCTGTACAGGACTACTGGAAAAATCATAGCTTTGATTATATGAACCTTTGTCAGCAAAGTGTCTGTGCTAGAACCAAATAGAGAACACAAAATTAAAGTTATATTTATGTGACCACCTGATATTTAACAGTTTCCAAAGCAACCCAAAAAGAAAAGGAAAATTGCTTCAATAAAGATTTTATAAAAACAGAACATCCACTTAGAATATAACTAAGCTCAAATCCCAGCTCACAACATACAAAATATAAAATGTAAACTAAAACTAAGTCATAATATGTACGAAAAAAATAGTTTAATAGAATATTTCATTAGTTTTGGATTGGCAGAGTTTCCTTAATATACAAAATGCAATAACCATTAAAAAAAGATAACTTAGACTTCATCAAAACTAAATTATTTTGCTCATCAGAAGTCTCTCTTTAGAGAATGAGTAGGAAAGTCACATCCTGGGAGAAAATATATCACAGCATGTGAAAAAAAGGGCCATCATTTAGGATATATAAATAAATTAATGACTAAAAGAAAACGAACTCCAAAAGGGACAACTGAAAAAAAAAAAAAATCATTAACTACACATGAAAAGCTTTTTGACAGCATTGATCATCAAAGAAACATAATTTTAAAACACATGAAGCTACTAATGCTTCATAAATCTAAAATTAAAAATACTGAAAGAGCAAAGATTGAAAATTGTAACAACCAGAATTCTCATCTACTGATCGTGAGTTTCACATACTGTTGAAGCTTGGCTTGGAGAGTTTTGAAAATTACTTAGCTAGCGTGTGAGACGAGTGCAATTGTGCGGTAATTTAAACATTCTTTGGCATTGCCTTTCTTTGGGATTATAATGAAAACTGACCCTTTCCACTCCTGCAACCACTGCTGAGTTTTCCTTATTTGCTGGCATATTGAATGCAACACTTTCACAGCATCATCTTTCAGGATTTGAAATAGCGCAACTGGAATCCCTTCACCTCCACTAGCTTTGTTAGTAGTGATGCTTCCTAAGACCCCCTTGACTTAGCATTCCAGGATGTCTGGCTCTAGGTGAGTGATCACACCATTGTGGTTATCTGGGTCATGAAAATCTTTTTCGCATAGTTCTTCTGTGTATTCTTGCCATCTTTTCTTACTACCTTCTGCTTCTGTTAGGTCCATACTGTTTCTGTCCTTTATTGTGCCCATCTTTGCATGAAATGTTCCCTTGCTATCCCTAATTTTCTTGAAGAGATCTCTAGTCTTTCCCATTCTATTGTTTTCCTCTATTTCTTTGCATTGATCACTGAGGAAGGCTTTCTTATTTCTCCTTGCCATTCTTTGGAACTCTGAATTTAAATGGGTATATCTTTCCTAGCAAGTAGATAATACGTAAGTTGCCTACTTGCTAAAATCAACATATTCAAAAGGAAAAAAATCTTTAATTTGGTTTATAGTTTGTGGTTCTTCTGTGCATTACATTTGCTACTGGGAAAATTATATTTTCTGTCACTAACCCCTATTCCATCCAGTTACATTACTGGCAAATTTTCTTTCCATCCAAATGGTTTCTCAGTACTTTATCAACATTTTCATGGCATTTTATATTCTAATTTTGTTATTCAAGTACTTATCAAGCTTTCCTGTTAAACTAAAAGTCCAGTAGGTATAGCATTCATAAGTCCTTCATGTTTATAATTCTTTCCCCACAATGATTTCACTTATAAGAGTGAGCTTTTTAAAGACATAGAACAATTCATATTCATCTGCCTTAATATATTCAAATGGTGAACACAAATATGTCTGACACATGCATGTTGGCAGAAATTCAGTAAATATTTATTGAATTGATTAATTGTTGAAAAAATCTACAAGTATTTACACTGAACTGTATATTTTATTTTTCATTTCTTATTTCCTATACACAAAGTAGCTCGATTTTATAATAGCTTGACTAGTTTGATTTTATAATAGATTGACTAGTTCTATAAGATATTTGAGACTCAAAAATTAAAATGTAGGTTAAATGAATTAGACAAAACTATTTTCACTATAGGCTTCCCTAATAGTTCAACTGGTAAATAATCCACCTGCAATGTAAGAGATACTGGTTTGATTCCTGGGTTGGGTAGATCCCTTGAAGAAAGGATAGGTTACCCTCTCCTGTATTCATAAGCTTCCTTGGTGGCTCAGATGGTAATGAATCTGCTTGTAATGCAGGAGATCTGGGTTTGATCACTGGGTTGAGAAGATCCCCTGGAGGAGGGCATGACAACCCACTCCAGTATTCTTGCCTGGAGAATTCCCATGGACAGAGGATCCTGGGAAGCCAGTCCATGTGGTCACAAAGAGACAGGGTTGAGCAGCTAAGCACAGCACATATTCACTACATCCATAGCTAAGCCCAAGTTTAACAAAGTAAAAAATAATTTCCTTTATTTTTAAATATTTAAATGTCCTATTTACATTGAAAGTTATTGTTTTGATAAAGCAGCTTATGTGAAATTTCTTCCAAAGAATTGATCAATTTGTTTTCCTGAAACAAAGGTCTGTTTAGAATTTATTTATATCATGAGAATGCACCCCAATATTCTTTTTTTCTTTACCATTAATTAACCATATTTTTAATGGTTATTTATTATTAATTTACCCTGTACCAGGAATCATACATGCTAGAAGCTGGGAAGAACTGTTGAACACAGACATAATATTTGTGCTATAGGAACCAGTGACCTAATGAGAAATGTATTTTAATGACAATTCCACCACAAAACCAGACCAATATATAGAAAGGTATTTTTGTGTTACCTAGAATACTAACAGAACCTCCCTATCCTCCAGTTTCTTATGGCCCTAAATTACCCATCCTACTCCCCAAAGCTGGAATATGACCAGATAGAACATTCTAATTATGTTGTGTTATGTCCAAGGGGATTTTTCAAATGCCACTAAAATTACTAATCAATTGATTTTTGCTTAATCACCAGGTAGATTATGCGGTTGGTTACATGGATAATGGTTTACATGAAGACTTTTCAATTTCCAATTACAAATGAATCCTTTAAAAGCAGAGAGTATTCTCTAGCTGGTATTAGAAGATATAGTCAAATATGAGAAAGATTTGGTGTGTCCTTGCTAACTTGAAGATGGAAGAAGCATTTAGTGAGGTATATGCATGGGCCTATAGAAACTAATAGAGGTCCTTGACTGACGGCCAGCAGTAAAAGAGAGTCCTCTGTCTGAAAACCACTGGAATTTAATCTGACCAGCATCCTGAATGAGGGTGAAAGTGGATTGACCTTGATTTCAGCCATGTGAAACCATAACAGAGAATCCAGCTTTATCTTGTCTTGACTTCACTGTATAGAACTATGAGATACTTAGTGGATATTATTTTAAGCTGTCTAATTGTGATGATTTTTCATGAAGCAATTGAAAACAACTGAAGGCTCTGAGAGCACAAAATAGAAGGCAATTTTATTGGCTTTAAAGCCAAGCATGGCATCACAGCAGAGAGAAGATTTTACATAAGCACTTTTTCCTCATTTTGGAGAATTCCTATGAATAAGACAGGTAGTATGATTAAAGACATGAAGAAAAATGAGTATAGTGCTTTCAGGTGTCATGAAGTTACATACTGTGACAAGGATGCCTAGAGTTTAATGGAAGGTGTGACTCCTAAGTTTGGATCAGAATACATTGTGAAAAAGGAAAAAGAAAGTGAATATATAGTGTTCTAATAAACTTTGACCTCTCAGAAATAAAAAATCATGGAACTTTTTTAATTACTTATTTTGTAGAGAAATGGCATGGTTCTGTTTGAGAAAATTGCCATTAGAAACAAATCAAGGACTGAAAAAGTGAATGTTGTCATTTTACACTAGGCCATATGATGTAGAGATTATCAACAATAAGTGGAGCTATAAACACTATAAATATTTAGAGGTTTCTATAATACTATGTATCTATTTGATTTATCTTTTCTTGCTGATGTCTTTGTGTACAATTAACTGGTGGTATTGAGCCAAAAACTGATGCTTTTGAACTGTGGTATTGGAGAAGACTCTTGAGAGTCCCTGGAATGTAAAGGGATCAAACCAGTCAGTCCTAAAGGAAATCAGTTCTGAATATTCATTAGAAGGACTGATGCTGAAACGCCAATGCTTTGGTCACCTGATGTGAAGAGCTGACTCATTGGAAAAGACCCTGATGTTGAGAAAGATTGAAGGCACGAGGAGAAGGGGATGACAGAGGATGAGATGGTTGTATGGCATCATTGACTCAATGGACATGAATTTGAGCAAGCTTCGGGAGTTGGTGATGGACAGGGAAGCCTGGTGTGCTGCAGCCCATGGGGTCACAAAGAGTCGGACACAAAGAGTGACTGATGCCAGTTTCTGGTTATTATTTTTTGAATGTGGTTACACCAAAATTCAGTGAAATAAGCAAGTGTAGGTTAATGTTCATTAGTCTGTGAGTCAGCTGGAGAAATCTTTGCGTGTCAACAGGGCATACTCATGCATCTCTGGGTAAGAATCTAAGCTAACAATGGCTGGGCTCTGTCTCATGTTTGGCTGTAGGCTATTAGACAGTCTCAAGCTCTAACTGCCTCATTAAGAAGGCTAGTCTTATAAATGACAAAATATCAATACAATCATTCTGTTGGAATAAATAAGTCACAAGTTAAAACTCTGGTGAAACTGATGTTACTGCTTGAAGATAAGTGAGCAAAATCATATGGCAAGGATAATAGATATAGGAACGTACTATGGTTTGGGTCATGATCAATCTGTTACAGTGTGTTTTCACCTTTTCAAGTAAACCCCTACCCATTGGTCGTAATGTCATAAAACCAAATGCTTTTAGGATCAAGCGAATGATGGAAGGTGTGAAAATATCTGAACAATAGGGACATATTATGTATGGCAAATCAGTGATGAGGTAGTTACTACAAAGGTAATTTCAAAGATTATTTTAAAAACGAAACATTCTAGACACATTTGAAGGAAACCCATGGTTGATTCATGTCAATGTATGGCAAAAACCACTACAATATTGTAAAGTAATTAGCCTCCAATTAAAATAAATAAATTTTAAAAAATTTTAAAAATCATCCTTTGGTTATACTATCTCATTAAAGTACAAATTTCTGATTTCAATACTTAATAGTTGAATTTTCAGTATTTTCCTCTACCAACACAGTAGATTTTTCAGTGCAATAGTTAGTTTTATTTTTCTTCCAGGGCAAGCTCATCTTATATAGTAATCTGTTTGCTATCTTTTATAGTTTCATGATGCATTGTGAAAAAAATTCTCCAAGTACAGAAATTTTAGTTCATTTCTTTTCAGGAATAATTTCAGAAACACCAATATCAACATAGTTCAAGATGTTAATCCATCATTCTCTTTTCAGCTTTATTGTTTCATTCCTTAATATAGATTTTGCTGTTCTACTGCTAGCCAGAATTGCAAAACAAAAATGCTCAGGATAATTAGTAATATTAATATTGAACACATTACATCTGAAAGCAGTCACATAATAGTTGATAATTCCCCAACATAAACAATAAATTATTTTGCCATCAACAATGGTCTATAGGAAAAATACTTTTTTTAATATATACCTATGTAAGCTTGATGTAGTGTCACTTTTCATTTTCGCTTTGACTGTGTTTTTACTGTCATATATAAAAAGCAAATAATAACGCCAAGGCCCAAGTTAAGGAGATTCCTCCCTACATTCTCTTCTGTGACTTTTTGCGGTTTAAAATGTTGTGTTTATTTCTTTTTTTTTTCTTTTTTTCTTTTACTTTATTTTACTTTATAATACTGTATTGGTTTTGCCATACATCAACATGAATCCAAAATGTTTGATCCATTTCAAGTTGATTTCTGGGTAAGATATTGGTTTGATTTCAGTTATTTGCATATGATTATACAGTAGTCTCAACACTGTTTTCTGAAGATATTATTCTTCTGCCATTGGGTATTCTTGGCTCCCATGTTGATCATAAATATGGGGATTTAATTCTGGCTTCTCTGTTTTGCACCATTGTTCCATGCCTCTATTTTTATGCCAGTACTGTACTGTTTTAATTACCATATCTTCATAGTATAGCTTAAAATCCAGAAGTGTGACGCCTCCAACTTTTTCCTTCTTTCTCAGGATGGTAATGACTATTCAAAATTTTATGTTTCCATACATATTTTAAAAACATAGACATGATATTTTGCTGTAATCACAAAACTGGTTAAGAAATTGGTTCTTAACTATTCCCACACCAAAAAAATAAAAATAAAAATCATGTGAATAATAGAGGTGCTGACAATCTCTACAATGGCAATCATTTTACAATTAATAATTGTAACAAATTAAGAAGCTATACACCTTAAATTTGCACAATTATATGCAAAATGTAACTTTATAATATTTTTTAAAATTTTGTAAATTTTTAATAATATCAGAAAACTAAGATCATGGCATCCAGTCCCATCATTTCATGGCAAATAGAAGAGGAAACAGTGGAAACAGTGAGACTTTATTTTTGGGGGCTCCAGAATCACTACAGATGGTGACTGCAGCCATGAAATAAAAGACATTTGCTCCTTGGAAGAAAAGTTATGACTAACCTAGACAGCATACTAAAAAGCAGAGACATTACTTTGCCAAAAAACATTTGTCTAGTCAAACCTATGGTTTTTCCAGTAGTCATGTATGAATGTGAGAGTTGGACCTTAAAGAAAGCTGAGCACAGAAGAATTAATGCTTTTGAGCTGTGGTGTTGGAGAAGACTTTTGAAAGTCCCTTGGACGGAGGTCCAACCAGTCCCTCCTAAAGGAAATCAGTCCTGAATATTCATTGGAAGGACTGATGCTGAAGTTAAAGCTCCAAAAGTGTGGCCACCTGATGCAAAGAACTGACACATTGGAAAAGACCCTGATGCTGGGAAAGATTGAAGTCAGGAGGAGAAGGGGACAAGAGGATGAGATGGTTGGATGACATCATCGACATGAGTTTGAGTAAGCTCCTGGAGTTGGTAATGGACAGGGAAGCTTCGTGTGCTGCAGTCCATGGGGTCACAAAGAGTCACATGACTAAGCGACTGAACTAAACTGAATATGTAAAATATATTCAAGTTAAAAATAAAAATAATAGCTGCCTAGGTGAAACAATCAATATACGTCTTTTGTAATGCATCAAAAGTTGTATAATCTAACATTAGTGGATGACTACCAGGGGTTATGGGCCTTCCCTGTTGGCTCAGTGGTAATGAGTCTACCTGCCAATACAGGGGATGTAAGAGACATAGTTGTGCTCCCTGGGTTAGGAAGATCTCCTGGAGAAGAAAATGGTAATCTGCTTGAGTGTTCTTGTCTGCAGAATTCCATGTGCAGAGAAGTCTGGCAAGCTACAGTCCATGGAATCGCAGAGTCAGACAGGACTGAGAGAGTGAACCTTTGTGAGAAGGGCTTAAAAATAACTGAGAAAAGAGGAGCGGCAAAAAGCAAAGGAAAAAAGAAAGACAATTCCAGAAGAACATCTCATTATGCTTTATTGACTATGCTAAAGCCTTGCACTGTGTTGCTCATAAAAAAATGTGAAAAAATTTTTAAAGAGATGGGAATAACAGAGCACCTCACCTGCCTCCTGGGAAATCGGTTTGTAGGTCAAGGAGCAAGAGTTAAAACTGAACATGGAACAATGGACTAGTTCCAAATGGGGAAAGGAGTAAGTCAAGGCTGTATATTGTCACCCTGCCTATTTAGCTTTTATGCAGAGTACATCATGTGAAATGCTGGGCTGAATGAAGCACAAGCTGAGATCAAGATTGCCAGGAGAAATATCAGTAACCTCAGGTATGAAGATGATACTACCCTTATGGTAGAAAGTGAAAAGGAACTAAAGAGCCTGTTGATGAAAGTGAAAAAAGAGAGTGAAAAAGTAGGCTTAAAACAGCATTTCAAAGAAGGAAGATCATGGCATCTGGTCCTATCCCTTGTGGCAAGTAGATGAGGAAACAATGGAATAGTGAAAGATTTTATTTTCTTGGGCTCCGAAACAACTAAATATGGTGACTGCAGCCATGAGATTAAAAGATACTTGCTCCTTGGAAGAAAAACTATGAACAAACAAGACAGTATATTAAAAAGCAGAGACATTACTTTGCTGACAATGGTCCATCTACTCAAAGCTATGATTTTTCCAGTAGTCATGTATGGATGTGAGATTTGGATCATAAAGAAATTGAGCACTGAAGAATTGAAGCTTTTGAACTGTGATGTTGGTGAAGACTCTTGAGAGACCCTTGGTCTGCAGGGAGATCAAACCAAGCAATTAAAAGAATACAGTCCTGAATATTCATTGGAAGGACTGATGCTGAAACTAAAGCTTCAATATTTTGGTTACCTGATGGGATGAACTGACTCAGAAAAGACCTTGATGCTGGGAAAGATTGAAGGCAGGAGGAGAAGGCAATGACAGAGGATGAGATGGTTGGGTGGCATCACTGAATCCATGGATATGAGTTTGAGCAATCTCCAGCCTTTGGTAATGGACAGGGAAGCCTGGTATGTTGCAGTCCATGGGGTCACAAAAAGTCAGACATGACTGAGTGACTGAATTGAACTGAACTGAACTAATCCAACTGAATGCAGAGTTCCAGAGAATAGTGAGGAGACATAAGAAAGCCTTCCTCAGTGATTAATGCAAGAAACAGAAGAGAACAATAAAATGGGAAAGACTAGAGACCAACATTTCATGCAAAGATGGGCATAATAAAGGACAGAAATTGTATCAACCTAACAGAAGCAGAAGATATTAGAGGTGGCAAGAATACACAGAACTATACAAAAAAGATCATGATCCAGATAACCAACATGGTGTGATTACTCACCCAGAGCCAAACATGCCAGAATGCAAAGTCAAGTAGACCTTAGGAAGCATCACTTCGAACAAAGCTAGTGGAGGTGATGGAATTCCAGCTGAGCTATTTCATATCCTAAAATATGATGCTGTGAAAGTGTTGTACTCAGTATGTAAGCAAATTTGGAAAACTGAACAGTGGCCACAGGACTGGAAAAGCTCAATTTTCACTCCAATCCCAAAGAAAGGAAATGCCAAAGAATGCTCAAACTACCGCACAATTGCACTCATCTTACACGCTAGTAAAGTAATGCTCAAAATTCTCCCAGCCAGGCTTAGTAATATGTGAACCATGAACTTCCAGATGTTCAAGCTGGTTTTATAAAAGGCAGAGGAACCAGAGATCAAATTGTCAACATTCCCTGGATCATCAAAAAAGCAAGAGAGTTCCAGAAAAACATCTATTTCTGCTTTATTGACTATGCCAAAGCCTTTGACTGTATGGATCACAATAAAGTGTGGAAAATTCTGAAAGAGATGAGCATACCAGACCACATGACCTGCCTCTTGAGAAACCTGTGTGCAGGTCAGGAAGCAACAGTTAGAACTGGACATGGAACAGAGACTGGTTCCAATTTATTTTTTAAAAAGGAATACCTCAAGGCTGTATATTGTCACCCTGCTTATTTACTTATATGCAGAGTACATCATGAGAAATGCTGGGCTGGAAGAAACACAAGCTGGAATCAAGATTGCCGGGAGAAACATCAATAACCTCAGACATGCAGATGACACCACCCTTATGGCAGAAAGTGAAGAACTAAAGAGCCTTTTGATGAAATTGAAAGAGGAGATTGAAAACGTTGGCTTAAGGATCAACATTCAGAAAACAAAGATCCCAGTGCACCAGCCCCAAGCATCCTGTATTCTGCATCGAACCTAGACTGGCGACCCAGAGGGATGGTATGGCGAGGGAGGTGGGAGGGGGGTTCAGGATGGGGAACACGTGTACACCCGTGGCGGATTCATGTTGATGTGTGGCAAAACCAATACAATATTGCAAAGTAATTAGCCTACAATTAAAATAAATAAATTTAAATTAAAAAAAAATCATGGCATCCAGTCCCATCACTTCATGGCAAATAGATGGGGAAAGAGTGGATAAGGCTGACTTTATTTTTCTGGGTTCCAAAATCACTGCAGGTGGTGATTGCAACCATGAAATTAAAAGATGTTTATTCCTTGGGAAGAAAGTTATGACCAACCTAGACATCATAGTCAAAAGCAGAGACATTACTTTGCCAACAAATGTCCATCTAGTCAAGGCTATGGTTTTTCCAGTAGTCATGTATGGATATGAGAGTTGGACTATGAAGAAAGCTGAGCATGGAAGAACTGATGCGTTTGGACTGTGGTGTTGGAGAAGATTCTTGAGAGTCCCTTGGACTGCAAGGAGATCCAATCAGTCCATTATCCAATCAGTCTATTATAAATGAGCTCAGTCCTGCATGTTCAGTGTAAGGACTGATGTTGAAGCTGAAACTCCAATCCTTTGGCCACCTGATGCATAGAGCTAACTCACTGTAAAAGACCCTGATGCTGGGAAAGATTGAAGGCAGGAAGAGAAGGGGATGGCAGAGGATGAGATGATTGGATGTCATCACTAACTCAATGGATATGAGTTTGAGTAAACTCCTGGAGTTGGTGATGGACAGGGAGGCCTGGTGTGTGCTGCAGTTGATGCGGCCACAAAGAGTCTGACATGACTGAGCATCTGAACTGAACTGAGGATATCCAGCCTGCTACTGACAAGAATTCTGCCCCAAGCAAGGACAGCGACTGACTGAGACTCCTTGTTAATTTTTTGCCATCTGCATAGTGGAACCCACAAGCACTATTCACATGTATATGTAGGAGGTGACAGAATTAGAAAATTGTCCACCTGTATTGTGTGCCCTCTGCATGAAAATTGTTTGATTTACTGTTTCTCACATAGAAAAGTCATTATATTTTTCAACATCATATTCTCCCCTGTGGTGGTCATTTTATAGAAGTTTATCTTTAATATATTGAAGAAATATAGAGCTTTTTTTTTTTTTTTTTGCAAAAACATGCACTGTGATAACACAGTCTTGTATTCATGCCAATAAGCAAGTGTTTCTTTTTTTTTTTCAGTGTATGGATCCAAAAATGTTAAAATATATTATTTTTAAAGTCTCTCTGATTAGCAAAGTTGAGTTTACAATAACTATATTGACTCTTACTGAGAATGCTCTCAAGTTAAAATATTTAAGTAATTCATAAAGCAGGTTCTGTTTGAATATAGTTTCTATGTCTTTTTTCTTGCAGTTTACTGCCTAAGGGAAACAAATATTTCACCAGAATTAATGACAACCCACTCTGGTACTCTTGCCTGGAGAATCCCAGGCATGGGGGAGCCTGGTGGGCTGCCATCTATGGTGTCGCCCAGGGTCGGACATGACTGAAGCGACTTAGCAGCAGCAGCAGCAGCATTATATGTTACAAACCCAAGACACATAAATAACACTGACCAGAGGACACATACAACAAAGGAATATTGGGTGCATTACTCTTATTCTCAAGACTGGAGCATGTACAGTTCACTTGTGGAAGTAAACACATTATTAATTTTATGCAAAGTTATCAGTTCTTTTATTAATATAAATTTATTTATTTTAATTGGAGGTTAATTGCTTTACAATATTTTATTGGTTTTGCCATACATCAATATGAATCCTCCACAGAGCAGAAAAAGAAATAAAAGTCATCAGTTCTTATGAAGAGAAGTCCTAATACATCTAGACAAACTCTAAGCAGTTGCAAGTCCATTTACTCTATTATCATTAGTTGTTATAACTCTTTTCTCTATATTCCACCTAAGAATTTAAGCGATATCAAGGTAGTATTGGGACTTGTAAGATAGTTATGGCAGAAATATAAGGAAATTTAGAAACCCTCATGGGATCATCTGGAAAAGAAAATAAAGGAGGGGGCAGTTTTATCTAAGAAGGTGTTTCAGAGATGTCTTCCAGGCCACAGGAAAACCTATTTTGTTGACAGTTCCAGGAATTCCCAGCCTGGTTGCCTGTCCTAGGACCTCACACCACAGGGAGAACTTAGCCACGTGATTCACTTCTCCCCGAAATGAAATTTCATTCATCGGTTTGATTTGCTAAAATGACCTATTAGGGAAGAAGATGAAGCAGCCTTGGGTAAGCTTTGGGTGATATCTTTAGAAGCTAGTTATAGTATTCAACACAGTTTTTCCTCCAAAAATATTAATGGACAACAACTATTGTCAAGCTCCACACACCCACAATTATTCTAATCAATATCACCAGATTCAAGATAACATACACCTTAAAATACAGAATAAGATCTTGTATAAAAACTAAAGAAAACATAAGAGGTTATAAAATAAAATCCACATGTTGCCACATTTGCAGCACAGTAGTGATTTTAAAATGAATGGAGGAGGGGAATTTTAGTCCAACTGAGCAGTATAAATAAAAAGACTCTTACCAAGATATATCCTGGTAGAATTTTGAACATCTGTAATAAACAAGATATTCTAAAAGTTTTCAAGCTAAACACTACTACTGTGAGAGATAAATTTCAAAACTACTTACGTTTAGATGGCATTTAAAGCCTTAATACTGGGTCATATCATCTAGTGACACTGTAGAGAAAGAACAGAGTCTGTGTTTGAGAGATCTAGGGAACTCCAAAATCAGAGAGTTAAAAGTATAAAGTATGAAGTGTATAGAACTAGCCATATGTGAAACCGGATACATAATGCAGACAGTAAAGCCAAAATTATATATTCAGTTTGTGTGTCTGTGCTGTGAATATGCAGTTAAAGAATGATCTATATGTATAAAAGATATAAAAGATATCTATATCTACACTTTCATATATTACTTCTGAAGGGTCTATTAATATGGAGACAAAGAATGGACAATTGGACAAAATTAAAACCTATGGCTTCCCTGGTTGCTCAGCTGGTAAAGAAGCCGTCTGCAATGCAGGAGACCCCAGTTCACTTCCTGGGTCAGGAAGATCCTCTGGAGAAGGGATAGGCTACCTACTCTCCTGTTCTTGGGCTTCCCTGGTGGCTCAGCTGGTAAAGAATCTGCCTGCAATGTGGAAGACCTGGGTTCAATCCCTAGGTTGGGAAAATCCCTTGAGAAGGGGACGGCTACCCACTCCAGTATTCTGGCCTGGAGAATGCCATGGGCTGTATAGTCTATACAGTCCATGGGGTCACAAAAAATCAGACAAGACTGAGCAACTTTCACTTTCAAAAACTAGTTTCACTGGACTGATGGTGAATCCATTGCATCCTGATTAAAGTAAAAAGGAAAAGAGAATTGAGCAAATCATCACTGTGAACCTGATGGATTTGTTTCTGTTTTCCTATATACAAACCTCTCATTTTCAAATAGTTTAGGGTTATTTTATTAACGTATTTCCAATAACTGTAGTTTTTTCTCCATTGCTTAATTATATTCACTAGAACTTCCAAAAGCACACAAAAACTGTGAAATTGATAATCCAAATTACTATTCCAAGTGGTTCCCCGTTAAGCACTTTGGCATAGATAAGGCTTATTATGTATTCTCTGTGGCGCTTTGTAATATCATCCTCTGTTGGGAACAGGCTGGGGCCATGCATGCATTCTGGCTAATGATCTGTACAGGCTTGAATCATGTCACTTCCAACAGAAGCAGTTAAAGGCCAATTCCTCTTCCATCCCTCTCTCCTGCCACTAAAATCTTAGAAACACATTTTGAAATGACTGCACCACAATATAGAAGAACTATGGGTCCCCGTGTCACCATTTGGAAGAGTGCTTCACAGTGGATAACAAAGCAAGCTCCAATGTTTTGCTGTCTACAGAGACACACCAAAAGTATAAAGACATAGATAGTTTGAACATAAATCATGGGTTAATGCTGCATTCATTTTCCATGATGCGTAATAAATTTCCACAAACATAGCATTGCAGTGCCGCACATTCATCTTCTGATTTGTGGACCAAAAGTTCAGGCACCGCTTAGCTGTATCCTCTGTTTTGTGTCTCACAAAGCTGGGTTCGTATCATCCACAGGAATGGGCCCTCACGTGGAGGCTCAGCTAGAAAGAAACTTCTTCCCCAATAGCACAGCTGTTGATACCATTCTTTCCTGGCAGTGGTATAATTCAGGGAGCTTTAGTCTTCAAATCCAGGAAGTAGGGAAAGAGCTGCAAGATGAATGCTACACAATAAACCAAGTTAAGCAATCATTCTCACCCCATTCCCTAAAAATCAGCTGTGTTTGTATATACAAAAAGCAAGTAACTTAGTTACATTAAAATAATAACTCCATTTCCACAACATCAAACAAAACTCAAGGAGAGAAGAGAGAAAGTTGAAAGTTGGTGGCAGTGTTGAGATCAAAGGTGACTGTACCCTGTGGGAGAGAACTGACTGGTGGGAACAAAGCAGTAGGAAAGAAGAGTCTGAGAACACTGGACATAGTTGATGCATAACATTTTAGATACTAGAAAAAGCAGATGTTAAATTCAGAGTAGAGTAGAAATACTGATTTCCATAGTAGAGAGGATAATTTTCAATTATAACTAGATAGGAGGGTGAAAGTGGAGGCACCTATGCCGTTTGGTGTTCAGGTTAATGACAGAAAGTTTAAGAAAATTCTTATGCTTTTTTTTTTATGTTTGCTGCAATATACAATATCAAGTTAATTACTGAGAACAGAGGAGACAGACCTAAAGAAAAGGCAAATATTTTAACATTTTTTAATATAATTTCATTTATTTTAATTGGAGGTTAATTGCTTTACAATATTGTATTGGTTTTGCCATACATCAACACAAATCCGCCACAGGTATACACGTGTTCCTCACCCTGAACCTCCCTCCCTCCACCCTCCCCATACCATCCCTCTGGGTTGTCCCAGTGCACCAGCCCCAAGCATCCAGTATCATGCATAGAACCTGGACTGGCGATTCATTTCATATATGATATTATACATGTTTCAATGCTATTCTCCCAAATCCTCCCACCCTCTCCCTCTCCCACAGAGTCCAAAAGATTGTTCTATACATCTGTGTCTCTTTTGCTGTTTCGCATACAGGGTTTTGAATGTGAGGTTGAGCTTTGAACAAGAGAACTGAGTAAGGTTATTGTTTGGTATTCGAGGTACGGGCTACAGATGAGATTGACTCATCTGTTCACTTGCAACTTTTCTCTGAAACTGATGAGTAATACTGTTGCCACATTTATATGGCTGAAAGGTAACACTGAGATAAGGATATTGGTTAAAGGATATTTCAACATTAGATGATGGCACCTGAGCATATGTGCCAGAAGAAAAATGTGTGTGCATGTTCAATCAAGTTCAACTCTGACAGACACACACATTTTTCTTCTGGCACATATGCTCAGGTGCCATCATCTAATGTTGAAATATCCTTTAACCAATATCCTTATCTCAGTGTTACCTTTCAGCCATATAAATGTGGCAACAGTATTACTCATCAGTTTCAGAGAAAAGTTGCAAGTGAACAGATGAGTCAATCTCATCTGTAGCCCGTACCTCGAATACCAAACAATAACCTTACTCAGTTCTCTTGTTCAAAGCTCAACCTCACATTCAAAACCCTGTATGCGAAACAGCAAAAGAGACACAGATGTATAGAACAATCTTACTGAGAGAGAAATCAAATTTAAGAATTCGGTAATGGAAGTAAATGATATTAAGGAATTGACCATTAATAATGAAACCAATTAAAAGTGACATTTAAATAATTATAACTTTATAACACTGTATACAAATGTAAACTCATACTTTTGAAAGAGAAAATATGTAATGTAAAATTATGCTTAAGAAGTATTAAGTGTGTAATGTTTTAATACCTGATGCCAAAAATAATAAAAATCTAAAATCATATTAAAAAAAAAAAAAAAAGTTCAACTCTGTGACCCCATGGACTGTAGCCTACCAAGTCCACCATCTATGAGATTTCACAGGTAAGAATAATGGAGTGCATTGTCTTTCCCTTGTCCAGGGGATTTTCCTGACCCAGGGACTGAATCAATGTCTCTTTCATCTCCTACATTGCCGGGTGGATTCTTTAACTCTAGCGCCACCTGGGTTGCCCCAACCATACATGCAAGGAGAAAAACATAATGAAATGATAACATATGAGAAAAAAAAAGAAGAAGAAACTTGAGTAGAGTGCCCTGATTTGTTTTATAACTGGCGTACTGGTAGTATTATACTGAATCAAAAATTGCCGACATTCTTCCACTTATGTTCTAAAGAAAGTGATTCCTTTGTATTATGTGATTTATCTCAGAGTGATTAATGTCCAAGGATATGGCCCTGGGATGAGATGATTGAAACAATGGAGGATACAATTGCTAAAGAGATAGAGAATACAGAGAAAGAGATGAAGATGGCAGACCAGGAAAATGCTGAGCACCCTCATGACAACATTGGACATACATCTGCCTGTGGAGCAATCCTCACTGAAAACAAGCTGAAGGCCCACAGAATAACGCATTTACAACCAAGGCTGTAAAGAAAGATCCACAGAGTCAGGTAGAAAAGGAAGAGCAGCAATCGAGTTGGAACCTTCCTCTTAGGATGAAACAGAGCATGGAGGGGAAATATACAGACTTGGATATCCTTTCTGGGAAGTAAGCAGTTCAAACCACATATTGAGCACCCCAGCCCTGGGGTTGGCCTCCAGGAAGACAAGTCCTCTTAGCTAGCTTGAAAACTGATGGGACTAACAAGTGGGCTGGAAGACACCATGACCCCACTCAGGAAAAGGATGCACACGCTTGCCTACTCTTGGGAACAAGGCAAAGGGAGCAGATTGAAACTGCCTGGGACTTCATCCAGTTATACCCAAGGACCCCAGCACATGCCCTGGCCCACACTGAGTACCCGCTCCAGGGTACAGAAGGGAATTCTATCAACTATATTAAAAAGAGCTGCTACTTATTTTTATCAAGCTATTATAAGAAATTAAAGAGGAGGGAGCAGTCTCAAATTCACTCTATAAGGCCACTATTACCCTGATACTATAAGGCTACCCAAAGACACTACAAAAAAAGAAAAATCACACTCCATTATCTCTGATGAAGTTAGATGCAAAAAATTCTCAATGACATATTTGCAAACTAAATTCAACAATATATAGAAAGAATCATACATTGTGATCAAGTGGGATTTATTCTAATGATACAAGGATGATTCGATAGCAACAAATCAGTGTGATACATCACATTAACAAAACAAATGATAAATATCACATTATCATTTGAATAAATACAGAAAAAGCATTTGACATAAATGTAGCACCCATTTATGGTAAAAACTATCATCAAAGTTAGAATGGGGGGAATACCCCTTAATATACTAAAGGCCATTTTTGACAAGCCCACTAATAATATCAAGGGGGCTTCCCTGGTAGGTCAATAAGGTCATTTCAGTCTCAGTCATGTCAGACTCTTTGTGACCCCATGAACCGCAGCACGCCAGGCCTCCCTGTTCATCACTAACTCCCAGAGTCCACCCAACCCATGTCCATTGAGTCAGTGATGCCATCCAACCATCTCATCCTCTGTCGTCCCCTTCTCCTAATGCCCTCAATCTTTCCCAGCTTCTGGGTCTTTTCAAATGAGTCAGCTCTTTGCATGAGGTGGCCAAAGTACTGGAGTTTCAGCTTCACCATCAGTCCTTCAAATGAACACCCAGGACTGATCTCCTTTAGGATGGACTGGTTGGATTTCCTTGCAGCCCAAGGGACTCTCAAGAGTCTTCTCCAACACCACAGCTCAAAAGCATCAATTCTTCAGTGCTCAGCTTTCTTCACAGTCCAACTCTCACATCCATACATGACCACTGGAAAAACCATAGCCTTGACTAGATGGACCTTTGTTGGCAAAGTAATGTTTCTGCTTTTTAATATGCTGTCTAGGTTGGTCATAACTTTCCTTCCAAGGAGTAAGCATCTTTTAATTTCATGGCTGCAGTCACCATCTGCAGTGATTTTGGAGCCCAGAAAAATAAAGTCAGCCACTGTTTCCTCATCTATTTGCCTAGAAGTGATGGGACTGGATGCCATGATCTTCATTTTCTGAATGTTGAGCTTTAAGCCAACTTTTTCACTCTCCTCTTTCACTTTCATCAAGAGGCTCTTTAGCTCTTCTTCACTTTCTACCATAAGGGTGGTGTCATCTGCATATCTGAGGTTATTGATATTTCTCCCGGCAATATTGATTCCAGCTTGTGCTTCCTCCAGCCCAGCATTTCTCATGATGTACTCTTACTCAGCCTCATGTCCATCAAGTCACTAATGCCACCCAACCATCTCATCCTTTGTTGTCTCCTTCTCCTGCCTGCAATCTTTCCCAGCAACAGGTCTTTGCCAATGAGTCAGTTCTTTGCATCAGGTGGCCAAAGTATTGGAGCTGCAGCTTCAGTATCAGTCCTTCCCATGAATGTTCAGGACAGATTTCCTTTAGGATGGACTGGTTAGATCTCCTTGCCGTCCAAGGGACTCTCAAGAGTCCTCTCCAACACCACAGTTCCAAAGAATCAATTCTTTGGCAGTCAGTTTTCTTTATGGTCCAACTTCCACATCCATACATGACTACTGGAAAAACCATCAGTCATTTCAGTCACTCAGTTGTGTCTGACTCTTTGTGACCCCATGGACCACAGCACGCCAGGCCCCCTTGTCTATCACCAGCTCCTGGAATTTGATCAAACTCATGGCCATTGAGTCTGTGATGCCATCCAACCATCTCATCCTTTGTCGTCCCCTTCTCTTCCCGCCTTCAATCTTTCCCAGCAGCAGGGTCTTTTCAAATGGGTCACTTCTTTGCATCAGGTGGTCAAAGTATTGGAGCTGCAGCTTCAGTATCAGTCCTTCCAAGAATATTCAGGGCTGACTTCCTTTAGGATGGACTGGTTGGATCTCCTTGCATTCCAAGGAACTCGCAAGAGGCTTCTCCAACACCACAGTTCAAAAGCATCAGTGCTTTGGTGTTCAACTTTCTATATAGCCCAACTCTCACATCCATACATGACCACTGTAAAAACCATAGCCTTGACTAGACAGACCTCTGAAGGCAAAGTAATGTCTCTGCTTTTTAATACACTAGTTTTGTCATAGCTTTTTTCCCATGGAGCAAGCATCTTTTAATTTTGTCTGCTGTCACCATCTGCAATGACTTTGGAGCCTACGAAAACAAAGTCTCTCACTGTTTCTACTGTTTCCCCATCTATTTGCCATGAAGTGATCTAAGTTTGCCATGATCTAAGTTTTTTGAATGTTGAGGTTTAAGCCAGCTTTTTCACTCTCCTTTTTCACTTTCATCAAGAGGCTCTTTAGTTCCTCTTCACTTTCTGCCATAATGGTAGGGTCATCTGCATATGTGAAGTTATTGATATTTCCCCCAGCCATCTTAATTCCAGCTTGTGCTTCATCCAGCCTGGCATTTCACATGATGTACTCTGCATATAAGTTAAATAAATAGGATGACAATAGGTAAAAATTAAGCAGCTGTCTCAATAGGTAAAGAATATTCCTGCAGTGTAAGAGACCCAGGTTAATTCCCTGGGTCTGGAAGGTCCCCTAGAGAAGGAAATGGCAAACCACTCCAGTATCCTTGCCTGGAAAAATCCCATGTCAGAGGAATCTGGCAGGCCTCAGTCCATGGGGTTGCAAAGAGTCTGGCAGGACTGATTGACTATCACCTACACTTTCGCTTGCACTGCTAATAACATACTCAAGTAGTTAAAAGCTAAAAGCTTTTCCTCTAAATTCAAGAATAAGACAAGGATGCCCACTCTGACAACTTTTTATTTTAAAAGTATTAATAAGTCCTAACCTTAACAATCAGACAAGAAACATAAAGGGTGTCCAAATTGGAAGGGAAAAGCTAAAATTCTCACTATTTACAGATGACAAGGTACTATAAATAGAAAAACTCGAAGTCTCCACAAAAAAAAAAAAAAGAAAAGAAAAAAAACCCTATTGGAGCTAATAATTTAAATTATCTAAAAGTTTTCATCTCTAGGCCAAGGTATGGAAGAAGGAAATTTGAACAAAAAATATGACAGTTAAGCAACTTTGACCCTCCTTTCTTCTTACTTTCTCACAATTATCTGAAAGTAAGTCTTTTTCCATCTCTTCTGACACATCCTCTATCTACTAGCAAATCTCCAGCCTCTGATCATATAGATGAGAGGATATCTTCTTCATAGTAGGGGTTAACTTTATGAGCCAAACCCTCTAGGCTAGGACTTTAATGTACTAATTAAAGCAAAATAGTTGTAGGAAATCTTTTCTCAAAACATAAAAAAGACCTTAACGTTATTCTATCTTTGCTTTCAAAACCTTTTATCTTATTTCTATAATGTTTCTAATCCTAACCTTATATAATCCTTGTGATTTCTTTCTCTTTACATGAATTCAATAATGTCCTAATCTTTGACTTCTTCCCATCTGTTCAATATAAAAGAAAGAATAAACAAACAAGCAAACAAACAAATAAACAAACCCTCAGTTATTCAGTCCGTTCAGTTCAGTCGCTCAGTCGTGTCCGACTCTTTGTGACCCCATGAATCGCAGCACACCAGGCTTCCCTGTCCATCACCAACTCCCTGAGTTCATTCAGACTCGCGTCCGTCGAGTCAATGATGCCATTCAGCCATCTCGTTCTCTGTTGTCCCCTTCTCCTGCCCCCAATCCCTCCCAACATCAAAGTCTTTTTATGACCCAGCAATTCCACCTTTAGACACGTATTCAGAGAAAACCATTATTTGAAAGGATGCATGCATTCCAATATTAATTACAGCACTATTTCCAATTTAATCACAGCCAGGACATGGAAACAACCTAAATGCCTGGCTACAGTGGAATGGATAAAGCAAATGTGTACATATGTATGATGAAATATTGCTCAGCCATAAACAGGAACAAAATAGTGCCATTTGCAGAGATATGAATGTATCTAGAGATTGTCACCCAGAGTGAAGGAAGTCAGAAAGAAAAAAAAAGTATTGGATAAAATAGTTTATAGGTGGAATCTATAATGACAGTAGAGATTAACTTATTTGCAAATCAGAAATAGAATCACAGATGTAGAAAGCAAACTTATGGTTATCAAAGTGGGAAAGAGTAGGGGGAGGGATTGGGAGATTGAAACTGATATAAATACACTGCTATGTATAAAGTAGATAAATAATGATAACCTACTGTACAGCACAGAGAACTCTACCCAATGCTTTATGATGACCTAAATGGGAAGAAAATATAAAGAGTGGAGATATATATATATATATCCCAAAAGTAATTGAGTCACTTTTCTACACTGCAAGAACAGCATGCTGCTGCTGCTGCTGCTGCTGCTGCTGCTGCTGCTAAGTGGCTTCAGTCATGTCCGACTCTGTGCGACCCCATAGATGGCAGCCCACCAGGCTCCCCCATCCCTGGGATTCTCCAGGCAAGAACACTGGAGTGGGTTGCCATTTCCTTCTCCAATGCGTGAAAGTGAAAAGTGAAAGGGAAGTTGCTCAGTCATGTCTGACTCTTCGTGACCCCATGGACTGCAGCCCACCAGGCTTCTCCATCCATGGGATTTTCCAGGCAAGAGTACTTGAGTGGGGTGCCATTGCCTTCTCCGAAAACAGCATACTACACTTCAACAAAAATTAATTAAAAAACAAAAATTTAAAAAGCCCAAAGGCAGTCTAGTAGCCTTGATCATTTGGTCAGAAATGAAAGATAAGCATAATTCTGAGAAACACTATAGCAGGGAAGAAAAGATGTTTTTGTATAAAATTGTTGTTTTAAAAATGTATAAACTCATAGACTTCTATTAACAAAAATAAACAAACAAATGAAAAAAAAAGAAAAAAGAAAAAATAGTCATTGAAGACCCATCCTGATAAAACTGTTTTGGAAGAAAAAAAAAAAGAAAAATGTTTGTGGAGGTTTTCCAAAAATTTATTTGGTTTTTAAGTAAAAATAAAGACACTGTTTTTATCTTCACCAAGAATTTTATTGAACAACATAGTCATCATTTTGCTCCGCTATTTTTTTTACCCTTTTTAAATGCATTTTTATCATTCCGTCTTTCAAAACTTTTTATAAAGAACTGTTCCAAGTAACTTTTACAGTCTTCCAGAGAATTGAATTCTTTTCCTTTTGTAAAGACCAAACAATTGGAAATACAAAAGTGCAGTGTCTGGCTGAATGCAGATGAATCAGAACTTCCCAGCCAAGTTTTAACTGGAGTCTTTAAATGCAGTCTTGCATTACTCTGACAAAAGGTATGAATTTTCTGTTGACTAATTCTGGATGTTTTTCATCAAGTGCTGCTTTCCGTTGGTCTAACTGGGTCCAGTATGGTTAGAATTAATCATTTGGTTTTCTGTAAAGAACTCATAATAGAGGATTCCCTTCCAGTTCCACTACACATACGTTTCCCCTTCTTTGGATGTAGTCTGGTCTTTGGTATGGTTGGTGGTAGTTCATTTCACTTGCCCCGCAATATCGTATTTTCCACATTATTGTACATTATCCACTTTTCATCATCCATCACCATTTCATTTTAAAAATAAAACGTTTTCCTTATGTTCCTGTAGAGAATCACATGTGGAAAAGATACAGTCAAGAAGCTTTTTTTTTTTTTTTTTGCTTAATTTATGCAGAATCTAACCATACACTGATTAACATTATCAAGCTGGTGCAGATAATTTTCAGTGCTTGATTTGGGTGTTTTGAGTATGCCAGTTATCTTCCACATGGCATAATGTTGGTTATTCTTAATTAATGTGTCAATCTGATGGCTATACAGTTCAGCAGGTCTACCTGACTGTGGAGCGTTGTCCAGTGAGAAATCTCCAGGACAAAATTTTGCAAATCTCTTTTGAAACATTTGATCAGTCACAGCACCTTCTCCGTACACTGCACAAATCTTTTTTCAGTTGCAATTTCAGTTGCATTTTTATCTTTCTTGAAATAATAAAACATTATCTTCCAAAAATGCTGCTTTTTTCTTTCAATATTAAAATGAATACACAGAAATTCATTAAATTTGATGTCTTTTTTAAAGTACATGCTGATATGACAGCTGTCACAATACAATCTAACAAAATTGTTTCACATGAAGTTAGAAAACTAAGTGCTATTAGAGTCATTTTATAGAAAGATGAACAAACTTTTGGCTGGACCAATAATATTTTTAAATGTCTTATCTTAAAGAGAACTTACTATTTTACTGTTGTGTATACTACTGATTAAATATATAAATATGCTCTTGTAGGAAAGGGCTGAAAAAATATGAAGTTTGAAGAAAATGAAAGAAAACCAAGTTCCATATTTGCACATGTGACAGTTTTTGTGAAATTGTGGAGACAAATAAATTTTAAGAAAAAAAACTCAATAGCAAGATTAAATTGTCCCTCTTACCTTTCAGTTCAGTTCAGTTCAGTTCAGTTCAGTCGCTCAGTCATGTCCGACTCTTTGCGACCCCATGAATCACAGCACGCCAGGCCTCCCTGTCCATCACCAGCTCCTGGAGTTCACTCACACTCACATCCATCGAATCAGTGATGCCATCCAGCCATCTCATCTTCTGTAATTCCCTTCTCCTCCTGCCCCCAATCCCTCCCAGCATCAGAGTCTTCTCCAATGAGTCAACTCTTCACATGAGGTGGCCAAAGTACTGGAGTTTCAGCTTTAGCATCATTCCTTCCAAAGAAATCCCTGGGTTGATCTCCTTTAGAATGGACTGATTGGATCTCCTTGCAGTTCAGGGGACTCTCAAGAGTCTTCTCCAACACCACAGTTCAAAAGCATCAATTCTTCTGTGCTCAGCCTTCTTCACAGTCCAACTCTCACATCCATACATGACCACTGGAAAAACCAATTTCTCAAGATAATCTTGGGGTGAAAAGCACAATGACATTATAAAAAATAGTATACAATAAATTCAATGGAGCAAAACAATTCCAGAGAATCTGGGCCTGGTTGGGTGTGTGAACATGAATCCTAAATTAAAGGTCATAGGAAATAGAGCCTCTGGGGTAAATTTATATGTGTGTGTGTGTGTGTGTGTATGAATACATGTACATGCATAGTCGTGTCTGACTTTTTGTGACCCTTTGAACTGTAGTCCACCAGGTTCCTCTGTCCATGGGCTTTCTCAGGCAAGAATACTAGAATGAGTTGCTATTACCTCCTCCAGGGGATCTTCCAGACCCAGGAATCAAGCCTATGTCTCCTGTGTCCCCTGCATTGCAAGCAGATTCTTAACCTGCTGAGCCATCACGGGTCGGAGTTGTAATCATGATAACCTTAAATCTCCATACACACTATAATGGGTTTCTTTTTTTTTCAGGAAAGTGATTAGTGATAAAATGGTTGATCTTGTTAGCAAAATGAGATCTTAAAAAGATTCAAGTTCCATGAGAGCAGAGACTATCCTGTCCACCACTATGTTTTTAGCCAATGGAAGCATTACTAGTTTAATAAGTCTTAACTGGAACACTGGATGACTAACATTTCTTTCCCTGTAAACAGGAGACAAGTCATTGCTTCTCCTTTAGTTCTCTACCATTATTGTATTGACAAATTTTATGTATTATCTTACTATTCTATAGGTCAGAATTCTGACAAAGTTTTCACAAAACTGAAATCAAGGTGTTAGCAAGGCTGTGTTCCTTTCTGATAATCTGGGGACTGGTCTTCCAGGATTTTCATGTTGTTAGCAGAATTCCGTTCAGTGTGGTTGTGACACTAGGGTTTCCATTTTCTGGCTGCTTGTCAACCAAGGGTCATTCTCAAAATCTATAAAACCGTTCTCCCAAATCATGGCATTGAAACATGTATAATATCATATAAGAAATGAATCACCAGTCTAGGTTCAATGCAGGCTACAGGATGCTTGGGGCTGGTGCACTGGGATGACCCAGAGGGATGATCTGGGGAGGGAGGTGGGAGGGGGTTCAGGATTGGGAACACGTGTGCACCTGTGGTGGATTCATGCTGATGTGTGGCAAAACCAATGCAATATTGTAAAGTAATTAGCCTCCAATTAAAATAAATAAATCAAAAACAGATATGTGTGGGCATAGGCATATGTATGAACTATGTGTGGTGTGTGTTTACAAAATCTGTGGCCGTTTTGTGCCACATTACACTGGATAAATGATAACCTAAGTTGAGAAATTGCAGATAATATTTGTAAAATGTAGGTGTTTGATTAATAGAATGCTCCAAGATAAACTTTATATGTTAAGGTAATTAAACTCATTTTTACTCATGAGTGACATGAGTTTAGATTAAAATGTAATTGAATTGACTCTTCAAAGAGAAAATTTAATATGGAATCAGATTTTTTTTTCTCGCATACTGCTTTTGCCTTTCCCTTACTCATATAGCTTTGCATATATACTGTTTTCATATTTTAGTCCTTTTTTTCTATTATTTATGTTAACAGTACTGGCTTTTGGAAGATAATGCAGATATGTACAGGCTTTTCCCCTCTTATATAGCTATGTCAAATGCGTATTCAAATACCAAATGGCACTGATTCAATTCACTGTTACTGAAGCAAGCAGAAGATTGCCATCAAGTAAATTTTGGTTTATAAGTCATGGTCATGAGAGTAAATTAATACTAATATAGTTCAGGAAAATGAATGCAAGTAAGAAGCACATTTTCAACATATGTTATGCGTTCACAATTGATATGGTTCTTCAAGAAAACACTTTTTTATGGATTTGTGACAATAACCACTTGCTATAAATTTATGTGGTGAATATTTGAATGATAGTTTTGCAAACTGATCACTGCCAACATCAGACACTTCTCACAAGCGTACTCCAGTGAACACACAGTCCCTACACACTAGCTCCATTTCACATGCTGCTGAAAAAAAAAAAAGTACATAAAGCCTTGTTAATGAGAATGGGGTTATATCTCTAGATTTGTCTGAGTGAGATAAATTTACTTAGAATTAATATATCAAAATTTAATGGAAAGTACAGCCTTTGCCTTATTTAACATCTTACATGATACAAAAACTTACTGATTTTAAAACTTTTCAAATTTTATTGCAAAGAGGTAACAAAATAGATTATTTCAAGATGGCAGAGTAGAAGGACATGCTCTGATTTTCTCCTTCGAGAACACCAAGGAGAATGTTGGATCCCACCAAAAAAAGATAATCCGTGTTCAAAGGCAAAGGAGACATTTCAACAAGATGATAGGAGGGGTGAAATCACACTTAGAATCAAACCTCAGATCCCCCAGAAATGCTCAGAGGGCACAAACAAAACCTTGTGCACAAAAAGACCCAGGAAAAGGAGCGGGGACCCCCACAAGAGACTGAACCAGACCTGCCTTTGAGTGTCTCTTGTGGAGGCATGGCTCAGCACTGACCTGCGACAGGGTCAGGGGCCCTGGCTGCAGCAGACCTGGATGGTGCAGTGTGTGGCATGAGTCTTTTTGGAAGAGGTCACCGTTAGCGCCATTGTAGAGCTGCTGAGCAGACCACGCACAAACTGGAGAACATTATACCAAATTGTTCTCACACTGTTGCAAAAGTTCTAGGGCCCACAGCAGTTTTCCCAACCTTGGGATTCATAAAAAGGACTGAGAATCTCCAGATAAACAGGTTCTTGGAGTGTACTACAAAACTTGTGTGCACCAGGACCCAGAAGAAGAGAGCAGTGACCCCACAGAAAGCTGAGCCAGACTTGCCTGTGAGTGTCCGGGAATGTCTGGCAGAGGTGTGGGTCAAGAGTAGCCTACCGCCGAGTCAAGGTCACTGACTACAACAGTCTTGGGAGCCACAGCTTGCTGGACTAAGTCCTTGTGAAGGTTACCATTACCAGCATATCCCTACCATGGTTTGGCCTGAGGCCAAACTACAGGGAGGAAACACAGGCCCAGCCATCAGCAGAGAATTGGATGAAAGTTTCACTGAGTATGGCCCTGCCCACCAGAGCAGTTTTACCAACAGCCAGTCCTCTCACCAGGAAGCATTCACAAGCCTCTTGTCCTCAACCATATGAGTACAGACTGAATGGAAACCTCAGTCACAGAAAACTGACCAAACTGATCACACAGATGAAAATCTTGTCTAACTCAGTGAAACGATGAGCCATGTAGAGCCACCCAACACAGATGGGTCATGGTGAAGGGTTCTAACAAAGCATGGCCCATGGGAGAAGGGAATGGTAAACCACTTCAGTATTCTTCCCTTGAGAACCCCATGAACAGTATGGAAAAGCAAAATGATATGACACTGAAGGATGAACTCCCCAACTCAGTAGGTGCCCAATATGCAACTGGAGATGCGAGGAGAAATAACTCCAGAAGGAATGAAGAAGCTGATTAAAGTTGTGGATATGCCTGGTGGTGAAAGTAAAGTAGGATGCTTTAAAGAACAATATTGCATAGGAACCTGGAATTTTAGGTCCGAGAATCGAGGTAAATGGAAAGTGGTCAAACAGGAGATGGCAAGAGTGAACGTTGACATTTTAGGAATCAGTGAACTAAAATGGACTGGAAAGGGTGAATTTAATTTGATGACCATTATATCTAATACAGTGGGCAAGAATCCCATAGAAGAAATGGAGTAGCCCTTATAGTCAACAAAAGGGTTTGAAATGCTATACTTGGCTGCAATCTCAAAAAAGACAGAATGATTTCTGTTTCAAGTAAAACCATTCAATATCACGGTAATCTAAGTCTATGCCTCAACTACTAATGCCAAAGAAGCTGAGGTTGAATGGATCTATGAAGACCTACAAGACCTTTTAGAACTAACACCAAGAAAAGATGTCCTTTCCATCATAGGACATTGGAACATAAAAGTAGAAAGTCAAGAGATACCAGGAGTGGCAGGCAAGTTTGGCCTTGGAGTACAAAATGAAGCAGGGCAAAGGGTAACACAATTTTGCCAAGAGAACAAACTGGTCATAGCTAACAACACAAGAGACAATTTTACACATCACCAGATATCCAATACCAAAATCAGATTGATTATATTCTTTGTAGTCAAAGATGCAAAAACAAGATCTGACTGTGGCTCAGATCATGAACTCCTTACTGCCAAATTCAGGCTTAAATTGAAGAAAGTATAGAAAACCACTAGACCATTCAGGTATGACCTAAATCAAATCCTTAATGATTCTACAGTGGGAGTGACAAATAGATTTGAGGGATTAGATCTGATAGAGTGCCTGACGAACTATGGATGGAGATGACTGACATTGCTCAGAAGGCAGTGATCAAAGCCATCCTCAAGAAAAAGAAATGCAAAAAGGCAAATTGGTTGTCTGATGAGGACTTACAAATACCTAAGCAAAGAAGAGAAGCGAAAGGCAAAAAAGAAAAAAGATAAGATATATGCATCTGAATGCAGTTTCAAAGAATAGCCAGGAGAGATTAAAAAAAAAAACTTTCCAAAGTGAACAATGCAGAGAAATAGAAGAAAGCAATATAATGCGAAAGACTGGAGATCTCTTCAAAAAAATTAGAGATACCAAGGGAATATTTTATGAAAAGATGGGCATGATAAAAGACAGAAATGGTATGGACCTAACAGAAGTAGAAGATATTAAGAAGAGGTGGCAAGAATACACAGAACTATACAAAAAAAAAAGATCTTAATGACTCAAAAACCAAAACAGTGTGATCACTCACCTAGAGCCATATCTTGGAGTGAGAGTCAAGGGAGCATCACTTAATAATACATTACCACAAATAAGGCTGGTGGAGGGGATGGAATTCCAGCTGAACTATTTAAAATCCTAAAAAGATGATGCTGTTAAAGTGCTGCACTCAATATGCCAAAGAATTTGGAAAGCTCAACAGTAGACCCGAGACTGGAAAAGGTCAGTTTCACTCCAGCTGCAAAGAAGGGCAATGCCAAAGAATGCTCAAACTGCCACATAATTGCACTTATTTCACATGCTATTAAAGTAATGCTCAAAATTCTCCAAGCCAGTACATCAACTGAGAACTTTCAGATATACAAGCTGCATTTAGAAAAGGCAGAAGAAACAGAGATCAAATTGTCAACATCTGTTGAATCATACAAAAAGGAAGAGAAATCCAGAAATACATCTGCTTCATTGACTATGCTAAAGCCTTTGACTGTGTGGATCACAACAAGCTATGGAAAATTCTTAGAGATGGGAATAACAGACCACCTTACCTGCCTCCTGAGAAACATAGATGCAGGTCAGGAAGCAACTGTTAGAAATGGACATGGAAGAAAGAACTGGTTTCAATTTGGGACATACATCAAGGCTGTATGTTGTACCCTGCTTATTAATAAACTTACATGCAGAGTATGTCATACGAAATGCTGGACTAGATGAAGGACAAATTGGACCAAGCTTGCCAGGAGAAATATCAATAACCTCAAACATGCAGATGACAACACTCTTATGCCAGAAAGTGAAGAGGAACTAAAGAGCTTCTTGATGTAGGTGAAAGAGGAGTGAAAAAGCTGGTTTAAAACCCTTCATTCAAAAAACTAAGATCATGGCACCTAGACCCATCACTTCATGGCAAATAAATGGGGAAATAATGGAAACAGTGACAGACTTTATTTTGGAGGGCTCCAAAATGACTGCATATGGTGACTGCAGTCATGAAATTAAAAGACACTTGCTCTTTGGAAGGAAAGTTATGACCAAGCTAGACATTATATTAAAAAACAGAGACATTACTTTGCCAACAAAGATCCATATAATCAAACCTATGGTTTTTGCAGTAGTCTTGTATGGATATGAGAGTTGGACCATAAAGAACACTGAGCACCAAAGAATTGATGCTTTTGAGCTGTGGTGTTGGAGGAGACTCTTGAGAGTCCCTTGAACTACAAAGGGATCAAACCAGGCAATTCTAAACGAAATCAGTCCTGAATATTCATTAGTTGGACAGTTGCTCAAGCTAAAGCTCCAATACTTTGGCTACCTGATTGAAAGATTCAACTCATTTGAAAAGACCCTAATTCTGGGAAAGATTGAAGGCAGGAGGAGAAGGGGACAGAGGGCAAGATGGTTGGATGGCGTCACTGACTCAATGGACATGAGTTTGAGCAACTCTGTGAAATGGAGAAGAACAAGGAGACCTGGAGTTCAGCAGTCCATAGTGTTGCCAACAGCTGGAGATGACTGAGTGACCGAACAAAAACAGCAAATTTTCTCACTCATCTCTGAATCTTTGTGACTCCAGGTTCTACAGCCTTCCTTTCTCCTCTCCATTGAATTCTCCAGACAAAAATACCGAAATGGGTTGCCTTTCCCTTCTCCAGGGGATCTTCCTGATGCAAAGATCATACCAAGGTCTCCTACACTGCAGGCAGGCTTTTTACTATCTGAGCCACCAGGGAAGCCTGCACTAAGAAAACAGAGAAAAGTGCAATAGGGTTTTCACATTCTTAAGGAATATTAAGTAAAAAAAAAAATCAAAATTTGTTAAATACACATAAACATGTTGATCGTATCATTTCTTCATTCTTTCTACAAGCAATTATTGAGTGACACTCTTCTGGTAATTGCGCATTCAGCATTTTTTTTCAAAACAGTGGAAATATGTATAAAGTGCATCAGAGCAATCAATAAACATTATTTAAAGTATTAAACCAGAGATACTTCTTTTAAGAAGTAGGAGAATAAGATACGGATTATGTTTGCATGTTTGAAGGTGCGTACTGTAAGAGTTCAAACATGTCCGTCTCTTTTAAGCCCCATGGACTGTAGCCGGACACGTTTCTCTGTCCATGGAATTTTCTAGGCAAAAATACTGGAGTGGGTTGCTATTCCCTATTCCAGAGCATCTTCCTGATCCAGAGATCAAACTCGTTGACTCCTTGAGTCTCCTGCATTGGCAGGCAGATTCTTTACTACTAGGACAACCTGGGAGGTGAGGGGAAAAGAACATTAGTTTTTTTTTTTTTTTAATTTAAATTTATTTATTTTAATTGGAGGTTAATTACTTTACAATATTGTATTGGTTTTGCCATACATCAACATGAATCCTCCATGGGTGTACACATGTTCCCAATCCTGAACCCCCTCCCACCTCCCTCCCCATACCATCCCTCTGGGTCATCCCAGTGCACCAGCCCCAAGCATCCTGTATCCTGCATCACTGTTATAAGTAAGGAAGCTTGACTGATATATTAACCTGTGGTTAAAACCTTGGCTTCCCTGGTAGCTCAGTTGGTAAAGAATCCACCTGCAATGCAGGAGACCCTGGTTCGATTCATGGGTCAGGAAGATCTGCTGGAGAAGGGATAGGCTACTGACTCCAGTATTCTTCGGCTTCTCTCGTGACTCAACTGGTAAAGAATCTGCCCCCAGTGCAGGAGATCTGGGTTGGGAAGATCCCCTGGAGAAGCAAACAGCTACTCACTCCAGTATTTCGGCCTGGAGGATTCTTTGGACTGTATAGTCTATAGGGTCTCAAAGAGTCGGGCATGACTGAACAACTTTCACTTCACAATGAAGATGAGCTTTGGGAAATTCTGGGAAAAAGCGTTTCAGGGGAGGAATAGCAAACGCCAAAGTCGTAAGTTGAAAGGTTGCTATAAACACAAAGAACATGAAGAAAGTAAGGGAAGAAGAGAGAAGCAATGTTCTAATAAACTGACTCTCAAAAAAAAAAAAAAAACAAACAGCTGTGATTTTCAGTGTTTGCCAATTTCTTACACCATGATTGAGTTCAAGTTACCACTACGGTGTTGGGGAATGTGACCTTGGAATGAGGTGTGCACAATTGGTTCTCATGAGCCTGTTGCCCATGGCACAGAACCACAGCCTAGTAGTACCTAATAGGTTCACTGAAATGTGTTCAACAAAACTAGTCTTCAGGGAGATGAAAATCAGACTACAATGAAAGATCGCCGCACACCTGTTAGTGTGGCCATTATCAAAAAGATGAAAACTAGCAGATGTTGATGGGTATGTGGAGAAAAGGGCTCTTCTGAACTACTGGTAGGACTATAAATTTGCACAGCTCTTGAGGGAAAGAGTGTGGGGATTCCTCATAAAGTTAAAAATAAAACTGCCAGAGATTCAATAACCCCCTTCCACTCACCTTCACTCTTGGAAATGGTAATAGCCTGTATTTCTGAAAGGTATTATTTTGTTGCTATTTATGTTTGTCATTCCCGTTGTCTGGAGAGTATATTACTCCCTTACCTGTATGGCTAATGTTAATTTGCTTGAAAGCAAGACCTTCTTTCAAGGAAAAAAAAAATTTTTTGAATACCTATTTACATAGTATAAATAAGGGAATCAGAACTTAATATAGGAATAGCTTACAGTCCGTATTTCATATAAGGAATATACTGGAAATTTGTGTCTATATTTCAAAAGGCATAATAAATGACTATTTCCTATAAATATGTGATAAAAATCTTGAATTTCAAAAACATACAAAAATTATGAGCATCCAGACAAGATAAAAATGAACTTAACCATACAAAAATTAGACTGGCTTTAATGTTTTCAGTACATTAAAAAAAAGTTGGTATATATTCTTAAATATAAGCTTTAGTTTAATACAGTACCAGCAAAATGTTATTCACTTAATTATGCTGAGATAATTATATAACATGTGAGAATCATATATATAATTATTTACTTACATCAAACACAAGAAAAAATAACTGCATTTAATTTTAAAATCTAACTAGATTTATAAAATGAATAAAATCTCACAAAAAAGACACAAGTTAATATTCACATACATTTAGAGGAATTAATTCTTTACATATTCATGTGTAAAATGTGAAAAATAAAAGACTGATGAGTTTGAAAATGATTAATGACCTCTAAGTCATAAAAATGAACAAAATTAAGAGACAAATGAAAAGTATCAGGGAAAGCTTGAAATATGTGAAGCAATGTGTTGATATATTTAATATCTAAAGAACTATTTGCAAATCATTTAAAAATTAGCTTCTTGCAGCCTAAACGTAGGAACAGTTCACATAAAAATGCATTTTATAAATAAAAATTTTATTTAAGCAAGCATAAAAAATTATGCTTCATTGATGACACTAAAGCCTTTGACTGCATAGATCACAGCAAACTGAAAACTTTTTAAAGAGATGGGAAATACCAGACCACCTAACCTGCCTCCTGAGAAACCTGTATGCCAGTCCAGAAGCAACAGTTAGAACTGGACATGGAACAACAGACTGGTTCCAAATTGGGAAAGGAGTACATCAAGGCTGTATATTGTCACCCCACTTATTTAACTTACTTGCATAGTAGCTCATGCTAAATGCTGGACTGGATGAGCACAAGCTGGAATCAAGATTGCCAGGGAGAAATATCAATAACCTCAGATATGCAGATGACACCACCCTTATGGCAGAAAGTGAAGAGGAGCTAACAAGTCTCTTGATGAAAGTGAAAGAGGAGAGTGAAAAAGCTGGCTTAAAACTCAACATTCAAAACATGAAAATCATGGCATCTGGTCCCATCACTTCATGGCAAATAGATGGGGAAACAATGAAAACATTGACAGACTTTCTTTTCTTGGGCTCCAAAATCACTGCAGGTAGTGACTGCAGCCATGAAATTAAAAGACGCTTGCTCCTTGGAAGAAAAGCTAGACAGCATATTAAAAAGCAAAGACATTACTTTACCAACACAGGTCTGTATAGTCAGAGCTATAGTTTTCCAGTAGTCATGTATGGATGTGAGAGTTGGACCATAAAGAAAGCTGAGTTTCAAAGAATTGATGCTTTTGAACTGTGATGCTGGAGAAGACTTTTGAAAGTCCCTTGGACCGCAAGGAGTTCAAACCAGTCAATCCTAAAGGAAATCAATCTTGAATATTCATTAGTAAGACTGATGCTGAATCTGAAGCTCAAATACTTGGGCCACAGATGGAAAGAGCCGACTCATTAGAAAAGACTCTGATGCTGGGAAATGTTGAAAGTAGGAGGAGAAGGGGATGACAAAGGACAAGAGGGTTGGATGACATCACTGACTAAATGGACATGAGTTTGAACAAGCTCTAGGAGATTGTGAAGGACAGGGAGACTTGGAGTGCTGCAATCCATGGGGTTCCCAAAAGCCACACAGATCTGAATAACTAAACAAAGAAAATTATAGCAGATTTCATTTCTTACAACACTTAGCCTAATATTATTAATATAACTGATTTAACAGGCTCAGAGCAACTACAATAATGTCAATAAAGAATTTTTAGTTGTCCCCCCATGCCAATGGTTTTGATGACAGCCTGATTATTTAACATTCATCTAGATTTGTTTCCACTTGCTCAACAAATTCAATGGTCTTAGAATTCAAGTATATATGTCATAACAACAGCATATAAAAATAGCATGCTCACATTCAATTTGAAATTTTTTTTACCAACCACTTCACATTTCAAAATTGTTGAACAAGGTGTATAAAGAGGAATAAGCTACATAATTTTCAAAATCTCAGCAGAAATAAATAAGCAAAATAAAGTTACTACAAACATAAAAGTCATTAATATCAATAAGAAACATGTATTTTATCTGAGAAGGTGTTTAAATTTAGCTGTTATGGTAGGCTAAATAATGACTCCCCCAAAAAGTTCTTGTCTAAAACCTACAATCTGTAAATATGTTACTTTCAGGACAAAAATAACTCTCAGGTATGATTTTAAGTTATCTTGGATGTGAGAAATTCCTTGAAAAAGACAGGTGTCATCACTATGAAGAAGTCATCACTTCTATTCTTAAAAGAAAATGCAGATGAATACACTGAAAATCAATGAATTTTCTTAGATCAACAGAAAATGAGGTAACCGAGCAGATTGTCACCTGTAATTTAGAAAGGGAGATAAATATACCAAGAATCAGCTAAGATCAGCTTAATGGAAGCAGAAAATTCTGGAGTAAGTACTGGTACATAAATACTGAAAGGCAGATTTGATGAATTGCTGGAGGCTGAGAGGGGACTAATTTGAGAGTTAAGAACTCCTCACTGTCCTAAGAGCCTCCAGACAATTATGGCTTTTATTTATTTTTTAATACAAATTTATTTATTTTAATTGGACCTAATTACTTTACAGTATTGTTTTGGTTTTGCCATACATCAACATGCATCCACCACAGGTATACACGGGGCTCCACTGAGTTCTGACAATGAAGAAGGGAGAAAATCCCCTTGGGTTTCAGACAAGCATGGGGTAAATAATCAGTTTGAAATATTCTTCACTGTTGTTCATTTTAACAGTCGTCTGACTTGAAAGCAAGACTGCTTTACCAGAGCCTTATCATACCAAAGATAGGGACAATGAAACAACTTCTGTCCCCTCTTGACTTATGGGGGGGAACAAAAGGAAGTCAAAGAAACACTTCTGAGGGCCACATCCCCAGGACCCAGTATTGTGAGCTCAATCATGTCTGACTCTTTGCGATCCCATGGACTGTAGTCCACAATGCTCCTCTGTCCATGGGATTTCCCAGGCAAGAATACTGGAGTGGGTTGCCATTTCCTCCTCCAAGGGATCTTCCCCATCGAGTGATGGAACCCCTTTCTGTTGCATCTCCTGCATTGGCAATTGGATTCTTTATAACTAGTTCCACCTAGGAAGCACATATGCTTCCACATTAGGAAACAACAGATTAAAAACAATATAAAAGTAAAGAAAGCAGAAGAAATGAAATGTTACAAATAAGAGCATATCAATATGATTGAAAACACAGAAACAGAGAAAAATCAAGAAAACCAAAAGCTAGTGCTTTGCAAAGATTAATAACATTTACAAACCTGTAGCTAGGATAAACAAGAAAAAAGAAAGCACAAATTACTGATTTCAGAAATGAAAGAGGTTGTCGGTAATAAAATATTAGGTAAAGAGGTATGGCTGCAAATTTTATAACTTAGATGAAATGGAGCAATTCCTTAAAAAATACACACTGGTAAAATATGCAAAGAGAAAAAACAAACTATTATCTATATTCATAGTTGTAAAACACAAAAAATGGATTTTAAATAATCTATGAACTTCAGTAAATAATAATATACCAATACTAGTTTATTAATTGTTAACAAATATGCTATGGTAAGAAACTTCCCTGGTGGCTCAGACAGTTAAGAATCTTTCAGAAACACTGGAGACCCAGATTTCATCCCTGGGTTGGGAAGATCCCCTGGAAAAGGGAATGGCAACCCACTGTAGTATTCTTGCCTGGAGAATTCCATGGATAGGAGAGCCTGGCAGGCCACATTTCATGGGGTCACAAAGAGTTGGACACGTGAGTGACTTTCACTTCACTTTAAATTTCCCTCTATTATACAAAAAAAAAAAAAAAAATCAGCTTATCAGTAATTTGATGGTATCACTGCCCAAATTCTGATGACAGAAATCTTTCCTCAGTTTTAATGCACCTGTGAAACCCATTTCATTTAGATTTTTAAAATATCTTGTTAGTTATTAAAATTTTGGAATCATTTTTAAACTTTTTTACTTCATGTTCTTCAAATGTTATTCAAGGAAGATAAAATCTTAACCTGTTTGCAACAGGACACTTTTGTTCAGTGGATTACACGAAAGTAATTCTGACTGCTACTTACCAGAAAAACTCAAAAGAAATGAACCGAAGTACTAAGTCCAGAAATGTATTTGGTGAGTGTGAATGGTTTGATTTCTGACAACAAGTACCTTGCTTAAGCTGACAGAACTTAATTTGACCCATATCTACAGACCACGGTCTTCAAATCAATCGTGCTGAGCTGAAGCATCTGACCAGGTTTCTAAAGAAGGTATTGGCTTTTAGAGAGGCAGGCGGTCTTCTCAGTCCTCCAGGGAATTATCTTTTGAAGTGGATGTGGCAGCTGCACTGAGGTAACAAATTTAACTGAGGAAATGAGGCCAACTTGGAAAAAGTGGAAGCAGAGGAATGCTGTCCAGACAAAGCAGCAAGAACCATATCACAATTTGAATAAAACTGAAACGGAGGGGCTGCATTGCTTTGGACTTGTTTGTTTGCTTTTAAATATAGGTGGCAACAGGAAAATAAACCTTAATTAAAGGACTTTTGAAACAGTCAAATGTTATCACACCTAAAAATGTGAAAATGAGTCTCACCGTTGCAGTCGTTTGAATCGTATTTATTGGGTATTTCTCCTGGTTTTCCTTTGGCCAGTCATTTTGATTTGCCTGGTTCAGAGTCTATATTTGGTGTATCTCTCTTTTGCAGAAGAGAGAAAGCTCTGGCTTAAAAGTCAACATTCGAAAATTAATATCATGACATCTGATCCCATCACTTCATGGCAAATAGATAGGGAAAAAATGGAAATAGTGGCAGATTTTATTTTCTTGGACTCCAAAATCACTGCAGGTGGTGAGTGCAGCCATGAAATTAACAGACACTTGGTCCTTGGAAGAAAAGCTATGACCAACCTAGACAGCATATTAAACAGCAGAAACATTACTTTACTGACAAAGGTCCATCTAGTCAAAGCTATGATTTTCCAGTGGTCATGGATGGATGTGAGATTTGGGCTATAAAGAAAGCTGAGCACTACAGAATTGATGCTTTTGGACTGTGGTGTTGGATAAGACTCTTGAGAGTTCTTTGAACTGCAAGGATATCAAACCAGTCAATCCTATAAGATATCAGTCCTGAATATTCATTGGAAGGACAGATGCTGAAGCTGAATCTCCAGTACTTTGGCCACCTGACTGACAGGAAGAGCTGACTCATTAGAAAAGACCCTGATGATGGGAAAGATTGAAGGGGAGAGGGGGAGGAGAATGGAATAACAGAGGATGAGATGGTAGGATGGCATCACTGACTCAATGGACATGAATTTGAGCAAGCTTCGGGAGTTGGTGATGGACAGGGAAGCCTGGTGTGCTGCAGTCCATGGGGTTGCAAAGAGTCGGACCCAAGTGAGCAACTGAACTGAGCAGAACTGAACAGAATCCTCCTATTATGTATGCACACCTGTCTTAGTTAAGATGGATTCCACCATAGAGGCCTATAGGAAGTGAACATCACTTGGCATTATTCCTTTTTTTACCTCCAAGGAGCTTTCTGTGCATGCGTAGTCAGGGAGATCTCCTAACTTCGAGAATGAGAAGTATATGGTCTCTTATCTTCTATCTGGTTAAGATTCTTCCTTCTCTCTCAATTGTCCCACTATTCTAATCTTAGAGATTGAGTCTACTGGGAATGCATCTCCAATCATTTTACTCTGAGGGCCCATCTACCTTCTGCGTCCAAAAGTTGTACTCTTTAAATGTATAAAAGCAATAATCCATTGGCAAAAGAATAGAAGCTGAATGCAGATGCACAGTTAACATGCCATGCAGCTGAAACTCTCCTAAAATGTGCTGGATACTAGGATACCCAAGGGTAATGAGCTATAAATATGTAGATGTGTTTACTTTCAATGTAATGCAATGTTAAAACTTTTAACAACACACACCATTTATTTTTGTTTGAAATAAAATCTCATCTGGGAGTCCTTCAAACAAACAGCATATATGTAGATACAGCTGTCATTTTCTTCCTTTCATAAAAGAAACATAAAGCAAAAGCTTTTTTATCAACTGCAATTCTAGGAATGGCAAGTACATAATTGTGGACTCTTGATTCATAGAATGTATGATTAATTAATGATTTTTAATTATGCTGTCTCCAGAGACTAAAGGTGAGTGCCACAATAGATGCTAGAGAGATTAAAGTTTAAAAATGAATGTTATGGTATATTTTTTATCAGTAACACAGAAATTTAGATTCCAAGAGAAAATGATTTTTAGGGGAAAGTATCTAAGGATAGGAAGGGGTACAGAGAAGCATGTGTGAAGTTTACGGTCCAGGGGCACAAGTTCACTAAAAGAATGAGACCGAGTCATGTGAGTAGGGAATGCCTGCTTCCCCTCACATCTTGCTGACACATTAAGGCCTATTTACCAGCACTCCTTTACCTAGAACATCATATCTAGCTTTCAATAAAATATTACAAGGCATACTAAAAGGCAAAAACACAATTCAAAGAGACAGAACAAGTATCAGTACTAGACTCAGACTGATCGTACCATTCGAAAGTGTTGCTGGAATTACCAGACCAGGAATTTAAAACAGTCATAATAAATATGTTAGGCATGCTAATGGAAAATGTAAGCAGAAAGATAGAATTTCTAAAAAAAATTATTTTTAAGCTAGAGATGAAAAACACTATAACACAAATGAAGAATGATTTTAGTGAGATTTCTACCACTGAGAAAAGTATCTCTGAGCTCCAAAACATATTAATAGAAACTTCCAAAACCAAAAAGAAAAAAAAAAAAGATTGGGAAAAAAAAAAAAAAAAACCCAAAAACATCAGAATAGAATATACAAAGACTGGGAATAACTAAAAATAGTAGAACATATGTGCAATGGAAGTAGCAAAGGAAGAAGAAAGAAAGAGACAGGAACAATGTTTGAATCAAAAATGACTAAGAATTTTTCACATTAATGTCAGATATCAAACAACAGCTCCAGGAGTTCAGAGAACACTAAGCAAGATAAATGTAAGTGTATATATATGTATATACATATACATACACACACACACACACACACACACCCCTAGGCATATCACATTCAAACTGCAAGAAATCAAAAATGATGAAAAAGTTTGCCAAATGTAAAAACAAAACAAACAAACAACAACAACAACAAAATGCTTGCCTATAAAGTAACAAACATAAGAATTTCATCTGCCTTCTCAGAAACCAGGCAGGCAAACACAGTGAGGTGAAACATTGAAAATGTTGAAAGGAAAAAACATCATTAGCTAGAAATCTGTACCCTTTAAAATTATACTTCAAAACTAAAAGAGAAATCAAGAGTTTCTCAGACAACACACACACACACACACACACACACACACACACACACACACAATTTGACGCCAGCAGACCTTCCTTTGAAAGAAATATTAAAGGCATTCTTAAGAGAAGGAAAATAACATACATCAGAAACACAATTATGCAAAAGGAAAAGAAGAGTACAGGAGAAAGAATAGTGAAAAAAAATTAATTTGTTTATCCTTACTGACTTTACAAAAAACAGTTCAATATAATAATAGCAACAACGTATTTATGTACCTAGTGTGTGTACACATATATATCTATGTATGATTATGTATAAATGAAATGGTGGTAATGATACAAGAGAGGAGAAAAGAATTAGGTATATTATATTATTATAAGGTACTTCCACTACCATGAAATGGTAAAGCATTATATAACAGTGTCCAAGCATCAGTTGTACATGCATACTGCAAATGCTGAGGCAAGAGCTAAAGAATTAAGATCAATAAAGGAATAGATAGACAGACAGATGAATTTCTTTTATAAATCACCCATGGTTTATCTGAAATTTAAATTTGACTAGACATCCATTTTGTTCATTTCCTTATCCTGTTCAGTTCAGTTCAGTCTCTCAGTCATGTCTGACTCTTTGCAACCCCATGGACTGTAGGACACCAGTCTTCCCTGTCCATCACCAACTCCCAGAGCTTGCTCAAACTCATGGCCCTCGAGTCAGTGATGCCATCCAACCATCTCATCCTCTGTTGTCCCCTTCTCTTCCTGCCTTCAATCTTTCCCAGTGTCAGGATATTTTCCAATGAGTCAGTTCTTCACCATCAGGCAGCCAAAGTACTGGAGTTTCAACTTCAACATCAGTCCTTTCAATGAATATTCAGGACTGATTTCCTTTAGGATGTACTAGTTGGATCTCCTTGCAGACCAAGGGACTCTCAAGAGTCTTCTCCAACACCACAGTTCAACTGTAGACTGAAGGTTGGCTTAGCTTTTAGCTTTATTTTGAATATCTGATGGCTGAGAGGAAGTGAGGGCCAAATAAACATAAGTGAAGTTGTTCAGTCATGTCCGACTCTTTGCGATCCCGTGGACTGCAGCCCACCAGGCTCCTCTGTCCATGGGATTCTCCAGGCAAGAATACTAGAGTGGGTTGCCATTTCCTTCTCCAGGGGATCTTCCTGACCCAGGAATCGAACCAGGTTTCCTGCATTGGAGGCAGACGCAGGCAGATGCTTTAACCTCTGAGCCAAGACATAGGAGGTACATAAATTAATTCGCTATAATAAACTACTCAGGGGTTGTGGTGATTAGGCAGGAGAAGCATGGAGAGTACAATACACAAGGTGTGGCACCGAGAAACGGATGCTCATAGGCAGTATCAGGATCACACCCTCTAAGAACAAAAATGTACCTCCTGCCTTTGTATTCTTCAAAATAAACCAGTAGCAAGAGGTCTGGTGATTTTGTCATAGTTAAGTAACTAGATAATCATAGTATTTAAAGCACTAGTAGACAGAACAGAAGGTGAGCATGCTGAGAATTCATTGTAGAAAATAGTCTAATAACACCAGATCTCTCACATAGTGAAGAGGAAAAAGATTGTGACAATTGACTTAAAAGTTAAATTCTAAATTAAAATCTAAAATTTAAGGATAAAAATAAAAGAGCAAAATATAATGAATTATATAGGACTTGGAGGTACAATTCAAAGGGATTGCAAACGTCATAAATTCTTCAGCATTCCTAGTGAGGACTTGTCACAGACTGTTGACAAATATTAATATTATAATTAAAAAGCAGGTATATCATCAAAAATAGAAACAAATGTGAGGGAGGGACCAGGGAGGGAAACACAGACTTTAATCATTTTACTTTTTATGCCAGGCTGGATGAGTTACAAGCTGGAATGAAAATTGACAGGAAAAATATTAACAACCTCAAATATGTAGATGATATCACTCTAATGGTTGAAAGCAAAGAAGAATTAAAGAACCTTTTGAAGAGGAGGAGGGAGAAGGAGGAGAGTGAAAAAACAAGCTTAAAACAAAACAAAACACACTACAATCATGGCATGGAAAATAGAAGGAGAAAAGTTGGAAGCAGTGACAGATTTCCTCCTCTTGGGCTCTAAAATCACTGCAGATGGTGACTACAGCCATGAAATTAAAAGATGATTGTTTCTTGGCAGGAAAGCTATGACCAATCTAGACAGTGTGTTAAGAAGAAAAGACATCACTTTGCCAACAAAGATCTGTATAGTCAAGACTATTGTCTTTCCAGGAATCATATAGGATGTGAGAGCTGCACCATAAAGAAGACAGAACCAATACTTTCAAACTGTAGCGCTAGAGAAGAGTCTTGAGAGTCCCTTCGAGAGCAAGAAGATTAAACCAGTCAATCTTAAAGGAAATCAACCCTGAATACTCATTGGAAGGACTGATACTGAAGGTGAAGCTCCAAAATTTTGGTCACCTGATGTGAGTAGCTGACTCATTGGAAAAGACACTGATGCTGTAAAAGATTGCAGGCAGAAGAAGAGGGTGACAGAGGATGAGATGGTTGGATGGCATCACTGATTCAATGGCATGAACTTCTGGGAGTTGGTGAGGGACAGGGAGGCCTGGCATGCTGCAGTCCATTGGGTCAAGAAGAGTCGGACACAACTTGGCAACTAAACAGCAACAAAGTAAATGCTATAAAAATAGGGAGATTTTTTGTTGCTTCAGAGATGATTTTTCTTCTTACCTGTGATTTGTATTCACCTTTATGTTACATTATCTTCCATACATTAAAACAATAAAATTGAATTCTGATTTCTGATTTAAGTCAGATCCAGAAAGAAGTGTAAATATTATTTGCAAGTGTCAACATTCTCACATGAAAATAAGAAGTATATTTAAATAGAAATGCAAGTATTCTGTTTACAATTAATAAATTTGACCCTTTTAACTGGGCTTATCTTATATTGTGGCATGATATTTTTTAGAAAGTGACACAAACTAGATTCCAGTATATGCGTCTTTAATTTTTGTGAATTACAAAATTGCCAGCCCAGGTTTGATGCATGATACAGGATGCTCGGGGCTGGTGCAGTGGGATGACCCAGGGGAATGGAATGGGGAGAGTGGTGGGAGGGGGATTCAGGATGGGAAACACATGTACACCCGTGGCAGATTCAAGTCAATGTATGGCAAAACCAATACAATATTGTAAAGTAATTAGCCACCAATTAAAATAAATAAATTTATATTAAAAATAATAAAATTTAAATTTTTAATAAATAAATTTATATTTTAAAAATAATAATAAAATAAAACAAAATAAATAATTGCTTTCTGAAGTTTAGTAGTATCTGGTGTAAGCTTAGTTAAAAAGTGGAGAAAGGGAAAATAATCAAAGTTAAATAAATATCCCATGCTCATTTCTGCTTTTTTTTCTGTTTCTTATTTTATAACTCCCATACAACTAATTGTGTGAATGAAACCGCACCATTATTGAAGTCATTATTGAAGTCTATTTAGGATCATACCAAGTCACCAATATTTGAAGTTTACTTTTAAGTTTATTTTTCATGATGTCTAGTTATCTGAAGCATTATTTATAAAACTGTTCTTGGAAGAAGCAAGTCTTTTATAAACCAATAGCCTATGTTTAGAGAGTCTGGGCTGAAACCTTAAATTTCTGGTCCTTATTGAGCTATGTTCTTTCTATGTGGCATCTAATATTCACGACATTGTGTGAGTTGCACTGCGTGCCTATGTGCGATCGTGTTCTGCTCCTCGCGACCTCATGGATTACAGTCTGCCAGGCTTCTCTCTGCGTGGGATTTCCCAGGCAAGAATATATTGGAGTGGGCTGCTGTTTCTTCTTCAGGGAATATTCTTCTCCAGGGATTAAACCGGCATCTCTTGTGTCTCCTGCATTGGCAGGTGGAAACTTTACCACTCCATCACTGGAAAGTCTTAATATTTATGAAATGCTTTCCCAATTAACTGTGACGTGGACAAAGTAATCTGGGAAATGGGTCCTTACATCTTAGAAACACTTTCTTGTTTCCTACCTTCCATTCATGAAGATCACTGCTATACATTTCAAACCATTACAAATGTGTCTACCAAATATGGTCAAACGTTCAAAAGGCCTAGGGCTTTTTTGCATGTTATAACAATAGATAAACTCTTATAGAGGCTATATTTTAAGAAGTTGATAAATAACCTTCAACAAATCCACAGAATGTTAAGTAAAAATGGAGTACTATGCTAATATCTAAGTTGATACCATGGCATCACTTCTTTTTCTGGGACTTCAGATCTAAGAATGCTATGCTGACAATATATTTGATTATTTTAAGGCATGTACAAGGTACAGATACAGTTGAGACATTTTTCTATTACAGCGGAGTCACCTGGAAACTTTTAGTAAAATGTTCTGGCCAGATGGGGAGAATGAAATTTAATAGTGAATATGTAATCCAAAACTTTCTATAATAATATGTTTCCTTACTATTGAAATTACATTTACATTCAACATTTACATCCTCTGGTTGAAAATGAGAAGGTACCAAAATGTGAACAAGTTTTCTATTTTTTTTAAAGCATTTTTTTTTCTTTTCTCACCTACTGACAGGACCATTATTTATATGCACTTACTCTGTCAAGCATTTGTCCTTTTCAGTGAGCCAGAGGAATATGTATCATTTCCATCTTCATGTTGTTTCAAAAGTTTGCTTGAAACAGTCAACCCTAAAAATATTACTTATGAATTAATTTTGATTTCCTTATCTGTGAAACAAAGAATATTTCAATTATTTGGGGTCCTACTTTCACTTTGAGTAAAGAAACACTTAGAAAACAGGTTGCTCTCACCCTCATAATAAGAAAAATTCAGTTAATGTAAATAATCATCATTTTATTTAAACATCAAAGAGCCAGTTTCAAATTGCCTAAAGTTTAAGAAAAGAAAAGTCCATGTTCAGAGAGACCAATTGCAGTCTCTGGCTTTACTCTTAGAGACCATAATAGGAACCAGTGAAAACCATTCAAACAGGTGGGAATTCAGGAAGAACTTTTAACTTACTGCCAAAAGCTGAATGTGGGCAAGTTCACCGAGCCATGAGTCCACCCTCCACAAGAACCACTATGACAGTGTGTCTTGGCTATCTAGTGGCTAAAACTCTGTACTCCCTATTCCGGGGCTAGGGTTTGATTTCTGGCTAGGAAACTGGATCCCAATGCTGCAACTAAAGAACCAGGATACTACAACTACAGTAACAGATCATGCATACCACAACAAAGACTCAGTACAGCTAAATAGATAAATAAACATTTGGGGGAAAAAAGTCTTGAAACTTCTTACTGGCTCCACTTCAGCCTACTGAGGACCAACTAATAGCATGTTTGCCAACCAGAGTCTGTCTTAGTGTACTCTTTTCTTTTTTTTCTCTACAAGACTAAATGCTATTTTCCAATATTTTGGAATCTTTACTGAAATGAAAGTAAAGACAGGTGGGTTATTTTTTATTAGTTTATGAATAAACACTTTGTTAATTTTGTTTCACACTTTTTTCTTTGAGAATGTAGAACCCTCTGGGAACTACATATGAAAGAAGATTGAATCCTATTTGTGGGCTCTTTTCCATATACCTGAACAAGATGCTTAAGAGAAAGCTAAGGGCAGAGAAGGAAGCTAAATTCTCTCTCATCATGCAAACACAGAGAGAGAAGGGAAGTGACTGCCCATGCATGAAATACAGGAAGCTTACCAGAATTCTATCCTCTACAGAATAGAAGCCTTATGCCATGGAAGAGAACTAACAAGGCCTGTTACCCCAGCACACAAATGAAGATACATTTTGACTGGGAAATAGAAAAAAGGTTTCTTTATGGACAAGGGAGTGATTAGAAATAATGCTGGGCAAATGAAGGTCAATGGATATACCCTGAAAGCATTGTGTGTTTCACACCCTTGGGAGAGGAACTGGAAACTTTGGGGATATAAAGCTCATCAGGGGCATAAGACAGTTATGGTTGCCATGGAAAGAATGCTAATCACTGAAGAAAACTGTTGAGCCAGATCCATAGAACAGGGAATGCCTGGGACCGAGTCTTCATCCCATCCTTCTGAAGCCCCTGAAGGGGGAGGTACTGAGTAACAAACAGCAGTCTGCTACTGAAGGAGAGGTGACCCTGTGAATAGAGACTACTTTTGATGTACAGGAGTTCAGTGAGGACCAATAGCTGCTAATAGAGAAGGAGTATTGAGAAATAGACTCCAAAACTGCCAGCTGCCACACTCAGTACACAGTAAGACTGGAGAATTGTGAAGTTTGTGCTGCACTCAAGCTGACAATAGCAACTGCAAAACCCAAACCCAGCTCAGCTCCTGACTAGAATCAACTTTCATTCATAATGGCCAAGCAACCAGTTCATCAAAAGCGATGCCCAACTCAGGGCATAAATACTACTTACTTCAGTCTCCACTCTTTTGTACATGACGTCTAGCCTTCTGAAAAAATCAGGTGACACATGAAAAAGCATGGAAAAATAACAACAAGAAACTCACCATAAAGGGACAAAAAATCAGCAGAAGTAGACTTAGACAATGGCCCAGACGTGTAATTATCAGGCTGAGAATTTAAAATAATTATGATTAATGTCATAAAGTCTATAGTAATCAGAGGAAAATGTGTATGAGCATGTGGAAGATTTTAGCAGAGCGATCAAAATTTTATGAAACAATTAATTGAACATACTATTAAAAATAAACCTAAAGAGCTATATTAGAGATGAATAATAAATTAGTTGATTCGACATATCTGAGGAAAGAATTAATGGGTTTGAAGATATGTCAACAGAAAAAACCTAAACTGAAAGGCTTAAAAAGTAAAGATAGCCATCTGTATGTCTCCTTTGGAGAAATGTCTATTTAGTTCTTTGGCCCATTTTTTGATTGGGTCGTTTATTTCTCTGGAATTGAGCTGCATGAGTTGCTTGTATATTTTTGAGACTAGTTGTTTGCCAGCTGCTTCATTTGCTATTATTTTCTCCCAAGACATACAGATGGCTAACAAACACATGAAAAGATGCTCAATATCACTCATTATCAGAGAAATGCAAACCAAGACCACAATGAGGTACCACTTCACACCAGTCAGAATGGCTGCGATCCAAAAGTCTACAAGCAATAAATGCTAGAGATGGTGTGGAGAAAAGGGAACCCTCTTACACTGTCGGTGGGAATGCAAACTAGTACAGCCACTGTGGAGAACAGTGTGGAGATTCCTTAAAAACCTGGAAATAGAACTGCCTTATGACCCAGCAATCCCACTGCTGGGCATATACACTGAGGAAACCAGAATTGAAAAAGACGCATGTACCCCAATGTTCATCGCAGCACTGTTTATAATAGCCAGGACATGGAAGCAACCTAGATGTCCATCAGCAGATGAATGGATAAGAAAGCAGTGGTACATATACACAATGGAGTATTACTCAGCCATTAAAAAGAATACATTTGAATCAGTTCTAATGAGGTGGATGAAACTGGAGCTGATTATACAGAGTGGAGTAAGCCAGAAAGAAAAACACCAATACAGCATACTAACACATATATATGGAATTTGGAAAGATGGTAATGATAACCCTGTATGCGAGACAGCAAAAGAGACACAGATGTATAGAACAGTGTTTTGGACTCTGTGCGAGAGGGAGAGGGTGGGATGATTTGGGAGAATGGCATTGAAACATATTTAATATCATGTAAGAAATGAGTTGCCAGTCTAGGTTTGATGCAGGATACAGGATGCTTGGGGCTGGTGCACTGGGATAACCCAGAGAGATGGTATGGGGAGGGAGGTGGAAGAGGGGTTCAGAATTGGGAACTCATGTACACCCATGGCGGATTCATGTTGATGTATGGCAAAACCAATACAGTATTGTAAAGTAAAATAAAATAAAATAAAGATAAAAATTACATAAAATTTTAAAAGAACAGACCTATAGTAGTTGTAGGACAAGGTGAAATAGTCTTACATACATATAACTGTAATCTCAGAAGTACAAAAAGAAGCTCAAAAAATGCGGTGAAGAGATAGTTGCTGAGAGTTTCTCAAAAACATTGAAAAATATTAAGCCATATAAGCAAAAACCTCAGAAAATCTGAAACAGGATAAATTAAAAGACAAATTATCAAAAACCAGAGATAAAAGCAAATAACTATAAGAATAATTTTTAAGCTACTCAGAACCAAAGGTTAAAAGAATATCGTGAATGTAACCATAGAATAAAACATACCACATGCACGTAAGTCTTTGAAAAGACTTTCAGTAGCTACGAAATCCAGAAGATAATGGGAAAAGATCTTTACATTACTAAATATAGACATTACCCACCATCCCATAGTACAGGAAAACTACCCTTTAAAAATAAAGGAGAAATGATATATTATTATAAAACAATTTGAGAGAATTTACTGCTAGCAACCCTCACAATAAGAGATTTTAAAATGTGTTCTTAATGAAAATTGAATATGAAATAAAAGCATACATCTACATAAAGAAAAAAGATATGTTGACATGATTAATATAAAAGAAATATGAGATATTTTATCACATTTTAATTATCCACAAAAATACCTAGTTGTCTAGTATAAAACTGGCAGCTATTTTGGTTTATGGTTGTATGGACTAAATGTATCCCCCCCTTCAAATTCATACATTACAGTCTTGCCCCCCAAAGTGATGGTATTAGGAGGAGGAACCTTTGGAAATAATCAGAACATGATAGTAGGGCCCTCGTAAATGGGATTAGTGCCACTATGAGAAGAGACTTGAGAGTTTTCACTGCTCTCTGCTCTCTGCCTGGAGAGGCTGTAAGAAGACAGCCATCTACAAGCCAACAAGCAAGCTCTCAAGCAGCAGAAATGTAGACACCTCGGAAGTAGACGTCTAAGCTTCCAGAACTGTGAGAGATAAATGTTTGCTGGTTAAGCAATCTGGTTTGTGATAATTTATAATAGCATCCTGAGACATATGACATGTACAAAATATAATATTTGTGTATTATGTCATACAACAGAAGAGAAAATGGGAAAGAAGAGTGAATACACGCGCACACACACACACACATATATAGCATCAATAACTCAATGGACATCAATTTGAGCAAAGTCTGGGAAACAGTAGAGGACAGAAGAGTCTGACATGCTGCAATCCATGGGGTCACAAAGAGTCGGACACAACTTAGCGACTGGACAACACACATAATTACATTAAAAGCAAGTGATCTGAGAAAACACTTAAAAGACAGACTCTTGAAAGGTCAAATTAGAAACTGTCTATAAGAACTAAAAATAAAATTAAAAGTTATATTCAAGTAAAAATAAAAGAGAGACACATAAATTTACATTTTTAAATGGAAAAAAAAAGAAAATCCTCCTTATGTACCTAAAACAAAAATAGCATGATTTTAGGAAGATTGAGAAGGCCAGTATTAATATTTTAGAGATATATATGTATACAGCCAGATCCTAGCAGAATTCCATACATGACATTCAAATGAAGTCCATTCCATTAATTATTAACATGATGACTATGTTATGTTATTAACATAACATTGATGAGTGTGTATTAAATAACTTTTAGTGACTTTCATGGAATTTTTCATTAAATTGTCCAATCAATCAGTCCATCCATGCAAATGTGTCATGGCTTGGTGATTATGATTCACAGTGTACATGTGCTCTTCAGAAATGTGAATTAAAGAGACATGAGTAAAGCAAAAAAAAAAAAAAAAGAATTGCTAAATTAATACTGATTAAATCCCATAATAAAAAGGCAGTGTCTTTAAAAATGAAAAAAAAAAAAGAACTCACTTGAAATCTAAAGGAAAAGATAAATTAAAAGGAAAAGATAGTAAGTAATATACCACACAAACATTTATCAGAAAAAAGTTGGAGTGACCATAGTAATGCTAAAAAGTGTAGACTTAAAAAATAATATTATCAGAGACAAAGACATTACATAATAATAGGGAGGATAAGTCAACAAGACACACCTATTATGTATGTATGGCATCAAATGTAAATAGTGTGTGTGTTAGTCACTCAGTCATGTCTGACTCTTCAGGCTCCACTGTCCATGAAATTCTCCAGGCAAGAATACCAGAGTGGGTAGCCATTCCCTTCTCCAGGGGATCTTTCTGACCCAGGGATCCAATCCCAGTCTCCTGTACTGCAGGCAGATTCTTTGCTATCTGAGCCATAAGGGAAAACCAATGTCAATAGCAATAGAATTGTAAGAATAATAGACAAACCTGAGATTATATTTCAACATCTGTGTACTTGGTATCATATTATAAACATTTGAACTGCCAAACTCAAAACTACTGGTGATCCCAAATGTTGAAAGTTTAAAATATTGCAAAAATTTTGTAGAACTATCTGGCATGTAACAGTAAAGCTAGTAATACAACTACTCTATAGAAAGCAACTTCATCCACTGATATTTTATCTAGATAAATGAACACGTCTAATAAAAAAAAAAGACATAATAAGAACAGCATTTTTTGTAATGTCAAAATTCAATGTCCATCAGTAAGTGAATGGATAAATAAGCTAATGTGTGTTCACACTGCTTAACATGGGAAGGAATGAACCACTTACAGACATAAACTATAGATGATTCTCATAAATGTTATGCTAAGGATAAAAACTAGGCCCAAATGAGCACATGCTACATGATTCTATCTGTGTAGAATCCAAGAAGACCATAAGCTAATCTTAGCTGGCCAGGGTGATGTAGCTGCTCTAAATTTTGTTTTGGATAGTGTTCACAGAGCTATGCGTGCTCTGTCACTTCAATCATGTTCCACTCTTTGCGACCCTTTAGACTGCAGACTGCCAGTCTGCTCTGTCCATGGGATTCTCCAGGCAGAAATAGTGGAGTGGGTTTCCATGCCCTCCTCGAGGGAATCTTCCTGACCCAGGGATCAAATCCTGCATCTCCTGCATTGCAGGTGGATTATTTACCACTGAGCTGCAGGAGAAGCCCATTCACAAAGCTATATCCATTATCAAAAATCATGAAAGTATTTTATGTCCTTTGTGTTATTTTCTTATAAGACGTAACTCAAAAATTATGTTGTAAAACTATATGGAAGAATTAATTGATCTTGAAAGTGAGAAAATATATGGAATTTATTAGAAATTAGAGGAATATTAATTTTGACTAGGAATTTACAAAATACTCAGAAAACTGTATTTGAACATAGTCTGTATATAATTGATATGGTAGCAATTCTATTAATACTTGGAAGAAAGATGTTACATTACAGCTTAAAAGAAGATTTTGAATGAATCATGGTAGTTGAGCAATTCTATAAGCATTTAAAGATGATTGAGTTGCATAAATTACTGAAATATTAGAACTGGAAGCAGTGAACTCGAAGGGAGATAGATCTTCATTTGCTAAGTCAAAAGGAGAATTTTAAAGTGTGCTCTAAGAGCACATGAATAATGCCTTTTCCAGATACATCTAGTCAGTAGGTCAGTAAAAGTGAAAGTCGCTCAGTTGCATCCGACTCTGCAATCCCAAGGACTATACAAGCCCTGGAATTCTCCAGGCCTGAGTACTGGACTGGGTAGCCTTTCCCTTCTCCAGGCGATCTTTGCAACCCAGGGATCAAATCCAGGTCTCCCACATTGTGGGCAGATTCTTTACCAGCTGAGCCACAAGGGAAGCCATGAGCTCAGAGATCAAGATAAACATTTAGAAAATGTTATCTTAAATTATTTTGATATTAAAAAACAAACAAATCAATATAGCTAATTAGAGACCCAACTATATATATATATAGAGAGAGACTGACTTCTAGAAAATATGACTTTCTGTTGCTGTTGTTCATAGCTAAAGATGACATACTAACACCATCAGGGAGTGGTTAAACAAAAGTTCTGCAAATCCAAGAACAATAAAGGTTCACACAAAGTCACTTTATTTATATTTTAAAAACCATTTCATGTAGTCATTCAGTCATGTCCTGCTCTCTGAGGCCCCATGTAATGTAGCCCATCAGGATCCTCTGTCCACAGAATTTTCCAGGCCAGAATACTGGAGCAGGTTGCCTTTTCCTCTTCCAAGTGATCTTCCCGATCCAGGGATTGAACCCATGTCTCTTGCATCGCCTACAGTTCCAAGTGACTTCTTTACCACAAAGACCAATTAGTTGCCTTAATTTCCAAGTACCTTAAGATTTTGCCCTTGTCGCTTTGGCATTACTGCTTAGACATACCTCAAAATGCTTTCCAACGATGACTACTCTTTATTTAGCATCTTTCTCTCTCCTTCCAGAAATACCAATTTTTCTACTTTCTTATCCAACAAATTCACTGACATTGTTCACCTTTCAGTTCAGTTCAGTTCAGTCGCTCAGTTGTGTCCGACTCTGCGACCCCATGAATCGCAGCATGCCAGGCCTCCCCATCCATCACCATCTCCCGGAGTTCACTCAGACTCACGTCCATTGAGTCAGTGATGCCATCCAGCCATCTCATCCTCTATCGCCCCCTTCTCCTCCTGCCCCCAATCCCTCACAGCATCAGAGTCTTTTCCAATGAGTCAACTCTTTGCATGAGGTGGCCAAAGAACCAGAGTTTCAGCTTTAGCATCATTCCTTCCAAAGAAATGCCAGGGCTGATCTCCTTTAGAATGGACTGGTTGGATCTCCTTGCAGTTCAAGGGACTCTCAAGAGTCTTCTCCAACACCACACTTCAAAAGCATCAATTCTTCGGCGCTCAGCCTTCTTCACAGTTCAACTCTCACATCCATACGTGACCACAGGAAAAACCATTGCCTTGACTAGATGGACCTTAGTTGGCAAAGTAATGTCTCTGCTTTTGAATATAAAGTGGGGTTTCCATTGGTACTCTATCCTGATGATGTCGTGGGAACTTCATACAGTGAATCACCAATAGACACAAAACACCTCCCAGCTAAAACAAAGGTACTTTTTCCATTTGCTACAACATTGCTGAAAAGTACTTGGATGAAAATTAACCCTGCAAGTAAAACAGACACTGGCAAAACCAATACAATATTGTAAAGTAATTAACCTCCAATTAAAATAAATAAATTTATATATATAAAAAAGAATGCTGCTTGTAAAATGAGAAAGCATTACCATGTTTTTATTCTTTACTGACAAATACAATTTTGGTATTTTAACTATTTTTAGAAACTATTATTACTCCCTGCACAATGCTTTAATTAACACAAACCTCCTTTCAAGTCCAGGTTAATCTCGGTTAACAAACTTTACAGTACTTTTTGCTTTGATTCAGCTAATACCTTTGATTATTATAGGGAAAAGAAAAATAATAAAGGTATCACTAAATAATGGGTAATAGTATTCTAGGTAATTCACATCTGTTTGATAAATTTTAACTCTATTTATTTATGTATTTATTTATTTATTGCACTATCTTGTAAAAATATATTATTTTATTCTTCATAAAATAACAGCCAGGACCTGCAAGTGTATAAATATTATCACCTGCCAATGAAAATATTTTAATTAATATTAATCTAATATTAAAATCTATTTATATTATATATATTTTATATATATATAATTAGGGATAGAAATAAATGTTTCATTCTACATATACTTGTGTTACTCTTTATATGCAATATTGACATTCTAAGTTTATATCAGCATAACACATTCCAAGTTTTCATGATCTAAGCATTCATGGCATCTGAAAAATGTATGTTCTTTGTCAAACACATGACACTAATAGACCATTAGAACTCAAGGGTTTTATAACAATTGTCAGAAAATATATCTCCATTACTATGCATGATTGAACATGCAAGTCTATATTTTATATGAAAAATATTCTCTACGGTTACTCATCAAAAAATAATTACCGGTGACTACTATGAAAGCCATTGTCTCTATGTATTTTAAAAACTTAAATAAAACAATGCACATTCCAACACGTAAGGAGACTTGCAATACTCTGAAGGGGGCATAATTAAATGAAAAATCAGAATGCAATTAAATAGTAATTAAATTTAGATAGAATCACAATTTTTCCTTTTTTAATTTTGGTGTGGTTCTTGGTCATGTCCGACTCTGCACCACTATGCACTGTAGCCCACCAGGCTCCTCTGTCCATAGGATTTTCAAGACAAGAATACTGGAGTGGGTTGCCATTTCCCCTTCCAAGGTATCTTCCAGACCCAGGAATGCAATCCACACTTTGCAGGTTTCTTCCACTGCAGATGGATTCTATACCACTGAGCCTCCAGAGGCTCATAATAATCAATAAGAACCACAATAATCAATAAGAAACTGTAATGAGGATTTTCCTGGAGAGATACTATAGTATATTTACAAGTTGTCACATTAACTATATTAAAAACAAGCAATGATATATTAAACATCACAGTCAAATTCAAAAAGATTCACAGAATTTAAAAAATATATATGTAAAACAATTAGTATAGTGACTCCCCTGGAGGGGAGTGTGGCAGCTCACTCCAGCGTGGCAGGCTACTGTCCATTGGGGTGCAAAAAGGCTGAGACAACTTAGTGACTAAACCACCACCACAGTATAGTGACACAATCAGCTAGGGGTACCTAAATTTCTTTTAACAGAAAATATATAATAAAAATAAATTTGAAATTATTAATTGAAAACTAATGCAAAATTTTCATGTAACACCCATTAACATGGATATAAAATATATGTGTATACTATTGCTGCTTTTATTTAAAATGCTTTTACATGTATTTTACAAACATAATATTAGGACAGAACAGCCTGACGGTAACAGATTTCTGTAGATGTGAATATTTAAAATTTGACATAAACAGAATTATCAAATCTATGAGGAAAGTATAGATAATACGATAAGCATTGTCAATGTTATCCATATGATAAAAGTTAGTGGATCTTTACCTCTGCTAATATGCACAGAAATTTCTGATTCAAAGGTTAAATATCAACAGAAAACAAATCCTCAAAAATTATGTATATAGGTTCAGTTCACTTCAGTCACTCAGTCATTTCCGACTCTGCAACCTCATTAATGGAAGCACACCAGGCCTCCCTGCCCATCACCAACTCCTGGAGTTTGCCCAAACTCATGTCCATTAAGTTGGTGATGCCATCCAGCCATCTCATCCTCTGTCGTCCCTTTCTCCTCCTGCCCCCAATCCCTCCCAGCATCAGTGAAAGGTCAGGGCAAGGTCGGGCGTGTTGAGGCACGCCTGGGCGGGCATGTCGGGACATGTCCCAGCAGAGAGCCACAGACAAGCCCCAGAGGCGGGCCGACAACCAAGCTGTCCAATCAGGAGCCGACACAGAGCCCTCGCCGTCCAATCAGGAGCCGACATGGAGCCCTTGGACACCAATCACCGCTGAGCCCGAGTTTTCTTCCTTATATGGCAGCCTGGCCCGGGCTATAAAACCCTTCCTCACCCCTCATACCTCGCAGACTTCCTTTGCTTTGCAGACCCCCCTCGCTTCCTTGCTCACCCGCCCCTGGGAGTTCTGCCCGAGAGCGACCGCCCAATAAAAGGCCCTGATCAACGGTCCATGGGGGTGGCTCTTTCTTCCTGCGGCGTTTCTTACATCTGGCGCCCAACGTGGGGCCCGAGGTGAGGGCCTCCAGCACTCGCCGTTGAGGCCCCCTCGAGCTCCACTGCCGTGGTAGCCCCGGACCCAGGCGGCTGACCAACCCCCCAGACGGCAGGATACGGGGTAAGTCCCTTCGGCTTTGGGGCCCGCCCTCCCTGGCAACCACCTCCTAGGGCCCAGTAACGGGTGCGCACTTACTGGACCCTCCCGGTCACCAGCGGGTGGGGAGACGTCCCCAGCGGCCGCGTAGACCTCCGGCTTCGGCCTTCCCCGGTCACCAGCTCGTGAGGGAGACGTCCCGAATGGCTGTGTAGACCTCCGGCTTCGGCCTCCGGCTTTGGCCTTCCCGGTCCCCAGCTCAGGAGGAAGACGTTCTGAAGGGCTGCACGGACCTCCGGCTTCCCTTGGCACATCTGAAGACGTTCGGGCAGCAGGGGTTGCCTCCATGCTCTGTGGTCGCCATGGGATCAACGGCCTCCAAACCCGATCCCCAATACTCCACCCCCTTAGAGTGCCTGCTGGCTAACCTGTGGACCCTAAGACTAAAGGGATATATCCGCTCCAAGCAGCTCACTTTTCTGTGTTCACAAGCCTGGCCTTAGTATCCCCTAGATAATGGCTCACAGTGGCCAGCCACAGGGACATTTGACTTTGACGTTCTCCGTGATTTAGATAACTACTGCCGGAGAACGGGAAAATGGTCTGAGGTCCCCTATGTTCAGGCCCTTAGGGCGTAGCGCTCTCGCCCCACCCTGTGCACTCCCCGCCAAATCCTGCTTATCATGGCTCCCCTGATTCCACCCTCCCGGGCCAAACCAGCTCCTCCCGTCTCTGAGTCCTCTGCTTTCTCTGTTCCCCTGGAAGATCTGGTGGCCCCTCCTCCCTATACGTCTCCCACGGCCCTTACCCCTTCCACTCTGGTTTCTGCTACCTCCCCCTCCACTCCGGCCCCTCCTACCTCCGCTCCCGCCCCCGAGACTCCACCGCCGGTCCCGGATCCTCCGGTCCTTAACCCTATCTTGTATCCTCCTCTTCCCCCCGTCACTCCCTCCCCTTCTCCGGTTAGCTCCCACACTCGCTCCCACAGCAACCCTCCGGGAGCCTCCCTTCCCCCTCTCCCAGCCCCGCTATTCCCTCTCCGACAAGTAGCCGGAGCTGAGGGTCTAGCCCAAGTCCATGTCCCCTTCTCCCTCCAAGACTTAGCACAGATTGAGGCCAAACTGAGTTCCTTCTCCTCCAACCCCACTCAGTACATTAAGCAGTTTACTGGTCTGACCCGCGCCTACGCCTTGACATGGCAGGACATATATGTCATCCTGGGGTCTACCACCACCCCCGAAGAGAGGCAGGCCATCTGGACGGCAGCCAAGGCTCAGGCCGACCAGCGGCACTATGCCAACCCCTCCCCCTAGCGCCCCCCGGGGGCTCAGGTGGTTCCTGACACTGACCCTGGTTGGAACTACTAGGAAAGGGGTGGTGGCCAGCTGCGAGTACGCTATATGATAGAGTGTATCCTCGATGGGATGGAAACGTCCTCTCATAAGGTTGTAAACCTCCTCAAACTAGATGAGGTGATCCAGGGGCCCGACGAAAACCCAGCCATGTTCCTTAATTGGCTGACCGAGGCCCTCGTCCAATACACCAGGCTGTCCCCGGAGTCCCCCATCGGGGCGGCCACCTTGGCCAATCGTTTTATCTCCCAGTCTGCCCCCGATATCCAGAAAAAGTTGGCCAAGGCTGAGGACGGCCCTCAGACCCCTATCTGAGACCTGGTAAAAATGGCTTTTAAGGTCTACCATGCCCACGAGGAAACTTCTGAGGCCAGCTGGAAGGCAAGGCTCAAGCAAAAGGCCGAATTTCAGGCAAGCCTCCTAAACCAGCAGAACCAGGCCTTGGTAGCGGCCCTGCGGCCGGCGGCGGGCTTGGGGCCCCAAAACCCCCCTCCGGGGGCCTGCTTCAAGTGCGGCCAAGAAGGGCACTGGGCCAAGACGTGCCCCAATCTGTGGCCTCCTTCCAAGCCGTGCCCGTTGTGCAAACGACGAGGACACTGGGCTAGTGACTGTCCCCAGGCCTCTCGGGCCTCAACCTCTAGGGGCCGGAGACCAGAGCACCCCAGGGAGACCTCCTGCCCTCCTCTGGCTTTGGAGCTGCTGAACTTCGACGGTGACTGATGCCGCCCAGACTCGGGGACCCCAATAACCCAAGCCGAACCCAGGGTAACGCTCCAGGTAGCGGGTAAGTCCATCAATTTTTTGGTTGATACGGGGGCTACCTATTCGGTCCTTTCCTCTTTCGGAGGCACTTTACGTCCTTCCCAGGTTTCGGTTATGGGCATTGACGGCCAACCCTCGTGTCCGCTCCAAACCCAACCACTATCCTGTCAATTAGATTCCTGTCTATTTACCCACTCCTTTCTGGTCATCCCCTCCTGCCCTACTCCTCTCTTGGGAAGAGATATACTTGCTAAGCTGAAGGCCACTCTTCAGCTAGCTCCAGGATCGGCTCCCACGTCAGGGGCCTTCTTAATGCTACTTGTTGTCCCTCAACCTTTTCTGTTAATCCTGGGGTCTGGGACACCTGAGTCCTGGTGGTGGCTCGGCACCACCCTCCAATCCTCATCTGGCTAAGGGACCCCACCTGTTTCCCAGCCCGGTCCCAGTTTCCTTTGTCTACTCGCAACCTCAGGGGGCTAAAGCCCATCATCGACCGTCTCATGGGACAGGGTCTCCTGATCCCCACGACCTCCCCCTGTAACACGCCTATCCTCCCTGTTCAAAAGGCTTCAGGAGACTACCGGCTAGTGCAGGATCTCTGCCTGATCAACACGGCGGTGTTCCCTGCCCATCTACTTGTCCCTAACCCCTACACCCTCCTTTCTTCCATACCTCCTCAGACCTCCCATTTCACCGTTATTGACCTCAAGGATGCCTTTTTTACCATCCTACTCCACCCCGACTGCCAACTCCTCTTTGCTTTCACCTGGACTGACCCCGACCCCCAGCTGACCACACAACTCACATGGACCGTACTCCCTCAGGGGTTCAGAGACAGTCCCCACTACTTCGGACAAGCTCTGTCCCGGGACCTGGCCAGACAGACCATATATGCCGTCCACCGCTCCTGCCTAATATGCGCCTCCACCTCTCCTCAGGGAGGACTCCGACCCCCACAGGAGACTCACCAGTTGAGGGGACATATGCCCGGGCAGGATTGGCAGATAGACTTCACCCTCATGCCCAGACATCGAACCTACCGCTATCTGCTGGTCTTGGTGGACACCTTTTCAGGATGGGTCGAGGCCTTCCCCACCGCCCGGGAGATGACAGCGGCAGTGACGGAGGTCTTGACGGCCCATCTCATTCCCAGATTTGGACTGCCAAACTCTCTCCAGTCTGACAATGGGCCTGCATTTATCTCACAGATCTCTTAGCAGGTGGCTGTGGCCCTGGGTATCAACTGGCATCTCCACATCCCCTATCGGCCCCAATCATCAGGCAAGGTAGAGCGGGTGAACGGCATCATCAAGACGCATCTGACCAAGCTTGCCTCAGAACTGTGGCTGTCTTGGGTCAACCTCCTTCCTCTGGCGCTCACTCGCATTCGCACCACACCACACTCCAAAACAGGTTTGACCCCTTTTGAACTGCTCTACGGCAGGCCCTATCTCCTGATTCACCTCCCCGAGGGAGAGGCTCCCCCACTCACGGGGTACCTCCCCCTCTTCTCCCTCCTATGATCCTTGCTGAGGGAACACGCAGACTGGGTCCTGCCACAACCAACAGACGACGAGGGGCCCACCCGGCCTCTAGCACCAGGAGATCAGGTACTGCTAAAAACCCTGAGTCCCCGCCCACTACAGCCTCGCTGGACGGGACCCCATACTGTAATCCTCACCACTCCTACAGCAGCCAAACTCCTGGGACACGAGCCCTGGTACCACCTGACCCAATTCAAACGAGCTCCCCCGGGTCTCCCAGAGACAGGGGTGGCCCCGGCCCCGACCCCTCCTCCTGATCACTCCTACCGCTCCACCCTCACGGGGCAGACCAAAATGACCATTACCCGAACCCCTCTGTCGCCGATTCCTGAATGACTGACAGACCACCGTCCAAATCGATCTGATGCTGGCCTGGTATCACCCACTGTGGCTGCTGACAATTGCAGCTCTGGCCATACTTTTTGCCATTGGATTAGTGGCTGCCGCCCCCCACGATTGGTACCCCACTCATCGACTTTCCCTGGCCCTCACATACCTAGCCATCTGCTTTCTACTCCTGGGGTGCTATTCCCTGGTTACCGGCTCCATCCTTACGGGACCCCTGAGGCTGGTCGTCCGCCGCACCCTTTCACCCCAACTTCGGAACAATGTGGGGCTCTCTACTCTGGGTTACTCTGGGGATACTGGGGGTCCTGGAAAGAGGGAGGCTCAGCAGGGCTGGTTCGAGTCCTGGTTCCAGAGCTCCCCTTGGCTGACAACTTTGCTATCCTCCATAATGGGACCACTCATCATTCTCCTGCTGCTCCTGACTTTCAGGCCCTGTATCCTAAATAAGCTTTTGGCCTTCATCAAACAACAGCTCAACACGGTCCAGCTGATGGTGATGCGACAACAGTACCAAGGGCTTCCAACAAGCACTCCATGGCAAGATTAATGGCAGACGCCCCCTGTCATCCCGGCCATACCATACCCCTCGTCGCCCCCGTTCAGCAGGAAGTAGCCAGAGAGAATCGGCGCCCCTTGTCCTATATCAAAAAGGCCAGGATGAAAGGTCAGGGCAAGGTCGGGCGTGTTGAGGCATGCCTGGGCATGCCCGGGCATGTCGGGACATGTCCCGGCAGAGAGCCACAGACAAGCCCCGGAGGCGGGCAGACAACCAAGCCGTCCAATCAGGAGCCGACATGAAGCCCTTGGACACCAATCCCCACTCCCGCATTTTCTTCCTTATATGGGAGCCTGGCCTGGGCTATAAAACCCTTCCCCACCCCTCATACCTCACAGACTCCCTTTGCTTCGCAGACCCCCCTCGCTTCCTTGCTCACCCGCCCCTGGGAGTTCTGCCCGAGAGCGACCGCCCAATAAAAGGCCCTGATCAACGGTCCATAGGGGTGGCTCTTTCTTCCCACAGCGTTTCTTACAATCAGGGTCTTTTCCAGTGAGCCAACTCTTCACATGAGGTGGCCAAAGTATCAGAGTTTCAGCTTTAGCATCAGTCCTTCCAAAGAACACCCAGGACTGATCTCCTTTAGAATGGACTGGTTGGATCTTCTTGCAGTTCAAGGGGCTCTGAAGAGTCTTCTCCAACACCACACTTCAAAAGCATCAGTTCTTCCATGCTCAGCCTTCCTCACAGTCCAACTCACATCCATATATGACCACTGGAAAAACCATAGCCTTGACTAGACAAAGCTTTGTTGGCAAAATAATGTCTCTGATTTTGAATGTGCTATCTAGGTTCGTCATAACTTTCCTTCCAAGGAGTAAGCATCTTTTAATTTCATGGCTGCAGTCACCATCTGCAGTGGTTTGGGAGCCCCGAAAAATAAAGTCTGACACTGTTTCCACTGTTTCCCCATATATTTCCCATGAAGTGATGGGACCAGATGCCATGATCTTAGTTTTCTCAGTGTTGAGTTTTAAGCCAACTTTTTCACTTTTCACTTTCACTTTCATCAAGAGGCTATTTAGTCCCTCTTCACTTTCTGCCATAAGGGTGGTGTCATCTGCATATCTGAGGTTATTGATATTTCTCCTGGCAATCTTGATTCCAGCTTGTGCTTAGTAATCTGTAAATTGAAATATATTTTTATTGCAATTAAATACATAAGCATTAAACCACACATTTTATGATAAGTGCATTATGATAGGTGCATTATAATGAGTGAAGCAATAACCTCCAGAATTGGTAAATGGATTTCCAATAAACATTAAGTTTAACTTCTGACCCTACTAGAAAAATTTTAAGTCAATAATAATCTCATCCTTCAAGTCATAAGGACAAAATACAATATAAATGAACAAAGTACATAAATAGGAAAATCAAAAAATCAGAAACAAAAATAACACAATTTCAATAAACAAGGAAATGGAAATAAAATTGTTTCATGACAAAAGCTTGGGGCTGGTGCACGGGGATGACCCAGAGAGAAGATATGGGGTGGGAGGTGGGAGAGGGGTTCAAGATTGGGAACTCATGTACACCTGTGGCTGATTCATGTCAATGTATGTATTTTAAAGCAAAACACAGTATTATAAAGCAAAATAAAGTAAAAATAAAATTTAAAAAAAATAAAATATATATATATATGTACTCAAAAAAATCTGTAAGCAGAGAGAATTGAAAAGAAAATAGAGACAGAAGAATAATCAAATAATTTTCAGTTGAGTATACATTGGTATCAAAAGTTTAGAGGGAAATTTTTAATAGTTAAAACTCTGAATATATTTGTATATTATGACTGAGCACTTCAGTTTCATATTGTTTCAGGTGGTGTTTTGAATATTAAAAAAATCATTATACCAATATCATACTATTTTTAAAATTTGGACACGAGTTTTGTTTGTATTTTGTTATAGTGTAAAAATGGAAGTTACAATGACATTAAATTAAACTGAAAACACACATCAAAATAGATCACTGTCAAAATATTTTTCCAGTTCAGTTCAGTTCAGTTCAGTCAAGTTCAGTCGCTCAGTTGTTTCCGACTCTGTGACCCGATGAATCACAACACACCAGGCCTCCCTGTCCATCACCAACTCCCGGAGTTCACTCAGACTCACGTCCATTGAGTCAGTGATGCCATCCAGCCATCTCATCCTCTGTCGTCCCCTTCTCCTCCTGCCCCCAATCCCTCCCAGCATCAGGGTCTTTTCCAATGAGCCAACTTCACATGAGGTGGCCAAAGTATTGGAGTTTCAGCTTTAACATCAGTCCTTCCAAAGAACACCCAGGGCTGATCTCTTTTATTTTTTTAAATTTATTTTTAATATAAATTAATTTATTTTAATTGGAGTTAATTACTTTACAATATTGTATTGGTTTTGCTATACATCAGCATGAATTCACCACAGGTATACACGTGTTCCCCATCCCTCTGGGTCATCCCAGTGCACCAGCCCCAAGCATCCAGTACCATGCATCGAACCTGGACTGGTGATTCGTTTCTTATGTGATATTATACATGTTTCAATGCCATTCTCCCAAATCATCCCACCCTCTCCCTCTCCCACAGAGTCCAAAAGACTGTTCTATACATCTGTGTCTCTTTTGCTGTCTCCCATACAGCGTTATCGTTACCATCTTTCTAAATTCCGTATATATGTGCTAGTATACTGTATTGGTGTTTTTCTTTCTGGCTTGCTTCACTCTGTATAATAGGCTCCAGTTTCAGAATGGACTGGTTGGATCTACTTGCAGTCCAAGGGACTCTCAAGAGTCTTCTCCAACACCACAGTTCAAAAGCATCAATTCTTTTAGGCTACATGATAATTAAATGTGATTCAAGGACCTAGAGAGAATAAAAGAATAAGGAAGAATGTTGCTAGTAGTATAAGGGACATTAGTAATATGAGAAAAATTTGGAATATATATTGTGAATGAGATAATAGTCTTGTGTAAGTTTCCTAATTTTTATAACTGTATTGTGACTTTCAAGGCTTGCCCTGTTCTTAGGATATATACACAGAATTATTTATAGAAAATTGTCACAGTATCTTTAATTTTACCCCAAATTATTCAGAAGATAAATTGTGTGCATGTACATATAGAGAAAGAATAAATTAAAAAGCTAATGTGGCAAAATTATAAAGATCAGTTCACCAGTTAGTAACTTTTTGTAACTTATACATTTTAAATAACAAAATATTGCCAAGCATTTAATAAAAATGCACATTGGAAAATATGTATTTCATGAACAATTTATTAAATATTGCATCTTTATAATACTATATACTACATATAAATGTATGCACAATTAAAGACATGATTAGGATTTTAAAAAGCAAGTTATGATATTTTGCTCTGACAGAGAGGCATATAACTTTAAGTTGTATGTATAAGTATTTTAGAAAAAGTTTTCTTGATGCTGTCATCTAGAAAATCTCTGTCTCCCTACTTCTATTCTCTACCAATGTGAAAAGGAAAATGAAACAAAATGGAACCAAAATGAAAATTACAGTTTTAATGATCCTTTAAAACTGCTTTACTCCCCAAACGCTGTGTAAATGAAGATAGGCTGACAAGTTCAATAAATATTAGATCAGATGGAGAATGGATGCAATAAGAACACCACAGAACAGACAGAGCTTGCCGAACACAGGATTTTCCAAATCAGGAAACACACTGGGAGGAAAAACCCAGGCTTGAAACACATTTTACTCATTCTAAGTGCCTCTCTGAGTGACATTTGAAATCACAGAACAGCAAACAGTTCATTCTTGGTGGAGACTGACAAGACTTTGGCAAGTTTCAGTCTAGTAAGGACAGAGAATGGTAGTAAAAGCAATTGCCAATGGATGGCTACAGGAAATCCACACATGCACATAGCATACACACACATGCATGTGCACACACACACACTCCTTGTCAAAAGAACTTCAGAGTAAGCCCAGTGTATGTTTTAATAAACTAAATCACTCACTGTCTCCTTTGTAAATTGTTCTGTTGCAAATAAATGCTTTAGGAAGATATACAGGTATATAGAGATGAGAAAAATTGGGTTAGCATTTTAAATATTGAAAAACTAAGGTAAAAATTCTTAAAACAAAGAACACAACAGACATACATATTTTTCCTATTAGTAGGTGAAAATTGTAACTGAAAAGGATCCAAATAGAAGCATTAAAACATTTACAAAGAATGTGCTCTCTATATGCACGTCAAAAAGTATAAAGCTTAATGAAATATCAACACAAAAATGAAAAGCACATTTGTTGATCTAACAAAAGATGCAAAATTAAATAAAGTCATAACTAAAAGTGATGCCACAAGGTAGCAAATAGGAAGATAAAAGTCAAACACTAGGAACAACACTGTAAATCTTAGAAGAAAAGCAATAAACTTTCTATATGCTCAAAAATAAATGCTAGAATATAAACTCAAAGCAAAGGAGAAAAACACAAGTCAGTAAAATAATTATCTGTGAAACAAAAATAAATGGAGTAAAGTATATTTAAATAATAAAGATTAAATGAGAAAATTTTTAGGTTTAAAATATTTGAATTACTTAATATTAATTCTGAGACTAGATGTATTTCCCAGACCAATCTTATTACATCTCTTATTAGAGGAACAGCCTCAAATTTGGGGGTCACATTACAGAACTCAAATATGTGTTGTATCCCAAAGTCATATCTAAAGCAAAAGTTAAAAAATAAAAGGATATGTCAATAGAAGGGGACAACAGAGGATGAGATGATTGGATGGCATCACCAACTCAATGGACATGAGTTTGAGTAAACTCCGGGAGTTGGTGATGGACAGGGAGGCCTGACGTGCTGTGGTCCCATGGGGTCGCAAAGAGTTGGACACAACAGTGACTGAACTGAACTGAACTGATGTCAATAGTAGACAAATGCAATAATAAAAGGGAAATAACTGAATTATGATATTAACAAGAGATATGAGAAAGTCTTTCAAAAGTCATTAATGGAACAGCCGAGCGTATGGGCAAGAAGGTGAGATAGGAAGACACTGAGCTCACCTCCGTGTATTGGCACAATGAGATAACAACCAAATACAGAGAACAACCTGAAAACTAACGAAAAAGACTTTTCACAACTGGAAGTATAAGAAAGTTACCACAGTGAAACAGGGATGGAGACATGGTATATTCAAGACCCGCAGCTCTGAGGCAGTGCGTGTGTTAGTTGCTCAGTCGTGTCTGACTCTTTGCAACCGCATGGACTGTAGCCGGCCTGGCTCCTCTGTCCATGGGATTCTCCAGGCAAAAATACTGGAATGGGTTGCCATCTCCTTCTCCAGAGGCTCTTCCTGACCCAGGGATTGAATCTTTATGCCAGCAGACCTTTCACAATCTAAGCCATCAGGAAAGCCCAGCCCTGAGGTAGGCTGCTCACAAATAAGGGGATAATCACACTTGCTCAGTTGTCTCCAAGAAGCAAGGGGTATGAATGCCATATCAGGCTCCCCAGCCTTGGGATCTTGCACCAGGAGGAAAAGTCTGCAGAATATCTGCCTTTGAAGACCAATGTGGCTTGCATACAGGACAGCCAGAGGGATTTAAGAAACAGAGGCTCCACTCTTAAAGGGCATGCCCTAAATCTCACATTATACCCCCCACCAAATTCCAGCACAGAGGCAGTAATGAAAGGAGCCTGGATCAGACCAGACCCACCTGATGACCTTGAAGAACCTTCTGGGGAGACAGGAGCAATTGAGAGTCCCCTCCTAGGGGTAGATGTAGACTTCGGGGGGAGCAGAATGGTACTGATGCTGACCATCTCATTCTTGAAGTTCTACACCCAGCCAATTAGCCGTGCAGTCAGCTTTAGCAGGACACAGCCCCACCAACTATTGGGATAATGGTAATCCCACAAGGCAGGGCATGGCAGCTAACCCAGCTGAGGGCTGGCCCTACCTACAGCGTGCCCACAGTAGCTGACCTTGGCAAAACAGAAGAATCCACCAGTCCATAGAAGAGGCATTCTAGAGCATGTAGATCTGGTAATCAGAATGAAGTTTCAGGGCCCCATAGGAATTCTCCAATGTAAGTCCAATTGCAAGATCAGGAAAAATAACCAACCTCTCTCATACATAAAAAGAAACACAGAGAATTAGACAAAATGAAGAGACAGAAGAATATGTTTCAAACAAAAGCAAAGGGCAAAAGCTCAGAAGAAGTACAAAATGAAGTAGAGATACATAATCTATTGGATAGAGAATTCAAGGAAATGATTATAAAGATACCTAATGAACTCAGGAGAATAATCAAGAAACAGAGTATGTTAGCAGAGTTAGGAAATATAAAAAATAACCAAGGGATACAACACTGAAATAAAAAAAATACAATAGAAGAATAAACAGTAGATTAGATAATATAGAGAAATGGGCCAATGAGCTGGAAAACAGAGTAGTAGAAATCACCCAAACTAAAGAGGAAAAAAAATAATAACTAAATAGGATCGTGTAAGAGACCTGTGAGACAACATCCGGCATACTAACATTAACAGAAAAGGGGTCGCAGAGGAAAGGAGAGAGAGAAAAGGGCAGCTAGCATATTTAAAAATATAAGGACTGCAAACTTCCCTAATCTGGGAAAAGAAACAGACATCCAAAAGTAAAAATTGTAAAGTAGCAGTTTAAAATGTTTTTTTTCTGACTGAAAGCAATGTAATATCTAAATGTTAGTGGTTTAAACTATTTTGCTCACATTAAAAAAAAAAATTGGAGGACAGAAGTTTCTGAATACTGTGCAGTAATTTATCGGAATCAAAGGTCAAGATACTTCTGATTTTATGCTCTACTGGCATTGATGTTGATATATTCCGAAGATAATACTATAGATCTGGCCATCAGGGAAGATGGAGTGGATATTGACACAAATCACATTTATCTCTTATATCGAGAAATTCAGTGTTTTCCCAGAAACACTTAATAGAATGCATATTGTGAGTCTTTGCCCATAGCTGTCACATCACCTCCTTATCTACTAGAGATGATGAAGCAAGTACTTGGGTATTTCCGTCTCTAAGGTGGAGCCAGGCCAAAGAGAAGTAGTATGGGGATAGAACTGGTACTGCCAGCCTTAGTTGGCCAAACGGACTTTTACAGTGATTGTGTCATGTTGGGTGAGTCAGAATTCCTAGGGTTTATGACACTTTCATTTGCACAGCAACGTCCAAAATCTAGTTATAAAAAATGACCTTGGATCAGGGTAGTCAAATGCAGTGGATAAGGCAGGAAGCATAAAACAACCAGGGACCATTTTTTTCTTTATTTTTTTTTCTTCAAGTTTCTCCTTTGTTTTCACGTATCCATGTGCTCCTGGGAAATTTTGTTTCATATGATTATTCATAAAAGACACAAGAGAAAAAAGAAAAGACACAAGAAGGTAACAGGCAAGCATTTGTTCTTCAGGTGCTTCTTATTTGTGCAACTCTTTTACCTGCAGGGTAAGGAGGAAAAGCAAGGATTTATTATTTCCCATGTTGTGGAAATAGAAATATCATTTAAGACGTTTTCTTATAAAACATTTTCAATTCAGTTCAGTTCAGTTCAGTCGCTCAGTCGTGTCCGACTCTTTGCGACCCCATGAATTGCACCATGCCAGGCCTCCCTGTCCATCACCAACTCCCGGAGTTCACTCAGATTCACGTCCATCGAGTCAGTGATGCCATCCAGCTATCTCATCCTCTGTCGTCCCCTTCTCCTGCTGCCCCCAATCCCTCCCAGCTTCAAAGTCTTTTCCAATGAGTCAACTCTTCACATGAAGTGGCCAAAGTACTAGAGTTTCAGCTTTAACATCATTCCTTCCAAAAAAATCCCAGGGCTGATCTCCTTCAGAATGGACTGGTTGGATCTCCTTGCAGTCCAAGGGACTCTCAAGAATCTTCTCCAACACCACAGTTCAAAGGCATCAATTCTTCGGCGCTCAGCCTTCTTCACAGTCCAACTCTCACATCCATACATGACCACTGGAAAAACCATAGCCTTGCCTAGACAGACCTTAGTCGGCAAAGTAATGTCTCTGCTTTAGAATATGCTATCTAGGTTGATCATAGCTTTCCTTCCAAGGAGTAAGCGTCTTTTAATTTCACGGCTGCAATCACCATCTGCAGTGATTTTGGAGCCCCCCAAAAATAAAATCTGATACTGTTTCCACTGTTTCCCCATCTATAAAACATTTTAGCCATTATTAATTGATATAATTTTAAAATATATTGCTGTTTTAACATTATGTCTTAATTTTTATATTTAATAGAGGATTTCCCTCTCAGCAATTTTCTAGTGCTGTATATATTTGTTTCCAAATACCTGCAACAATATTTACTTTGTTGGTGATCAATTAATTCTTCCATTTGTCTATTAAAATAACAGCATTTCTGAATTACTATTTTATAAAACCTAAGTAGATATTTAAAATATCTGTAATCAATAATCACTCATTAATAGAAGGATAATAAAATTATTCATTTATTAATATTTAGCTAATAGACAAAGACAATAAACGAGAATATGATCTTCAATGAGAAAATCCAAAGCCAGGTTTTTTTCAATTCTAGAATTTTGAAATACATTTTGATGAACAAGAAACTGTGTACTGAAAATATCCTCAATATCATTAAATGATGTGATGTTTCAGACATGAAAATTTGATGACTGTAATCCACCTATAAAACCAAATATTCACAGAATTCCTCTCACTTGTACAGGTTGATGCTAATTAAAATACCATGCAATTGCATCATTAAGACTTTTATTCAGCTACTGGTTAGAGAAACAGAAAATATAACTGGCTTAAACATACCTGGGTGTTTTTTTCTATCTCAGCTAGTCTACGGGCTTCCCTCATAGCTCAACTGGTAAAGAATCCCCCTGTAATGTGGGAGAACTTGGTTTGAATCCGGGGAAGGGAAGATCCTATGGATAAGGGCATGACAAGCAACCCATTTAGGGTGGCCCCATGGCCATTTCCATTTTGTTTCATAATAATTCGCAAGTGGCTCCCATGCTTCTGTTCCTGGTAGCAGGGGAGAAAAAAAAAAGCAAGGGGGAAAAGGTGTATATCCCAACTGTCAGTTCCTTTGAAAGAATTTTTTCTAAAAATTCCAGACAATGCCTTTCATGAAGATGTTATTTACTGGGCACAACTAGTTGAAATTAATTCATAAAATGGTCTTTAAATTATATACAATGCTATTCCAAGTAAACATAGGGCTCCGTTGATTAAAAGGAAAGAGAAAACAGGCCAGACACCTAGGAAAAGCAAGCAAGGCACTGTGAGGATGTGTATTCATGGAACAGGGGAAAAATTCAGGGTGTTTATAATACACAGGACTCCCCTGGTACCTCCGACGGTAAAGAATCTACCTGCAAAGCAAGAGACTTGAGTGTGGTCCCTGGGTGGGGAAGATCCTCTGAAGAAGAGAATGGAAACCCACTCTAGTATTATTGCCTGGAGAATCCCATAAACGGAGGAGCCTGATGAGCTGCAGTCACGGGGTTGCCAAGAGATGGACACCACCGGGCAACTATGCGCTCATGCATGCATAATAAAGAGAGAATTACACTGTCTCTGATATACGCTTGGAATTATAGTATGTAAAATCGCCAGACGCGATTCGTTATGGGGATCAAGAAAATATAAAATCTATTTATTTTTCATAAGGCGGAACTTTGTAATAGAGACTTCAGAAAATAAGGAAACTACTCTGAAAACATGTTATTAATAGAAGTGTGTAAATATATTCAGTTATGAGGTGTATGATTAAAAGTCGCTTCTAGTCTCTTATTATTTTTCTATGTACTACAGAAGGTTAAGTTTAGCACCTGGTTTCAGTGTGGTGGACATGAAATGTTTGTAATGGGTGATTCTTCTTCTGGAAGAATGGTATATACTGAGTCACTTTTAAAAACCTCTAATCAATAGTCTAAGACTTTATAGAAGAATTCATCATTTCTCTGAAAATATGAAGAATAAATGTATGGTGTCTACTGATATTCTAAGGAGAAAATATATTATTTCGTTCACTGTAACTAATTTACTATACAAAACTTTTACCTATTATTTAAAGATTCTAATTAAAATATCCTATTTATATAAAGTGACAAGTATCTCTAATGTTGATGAATTTTATTCATATCTCATTGGTACTAAGATTTCAGAAATGAAATATTCTTGAACACTGTACAATTTATTGAGATGTAAATTCAGTAAGTAAGCATATTTTATAAGGTTAACAACTTAAATAACTCACATCAGGTCTGTATCATCCATACTAGAACATTCATGATTATTCTAAAGTGCATGCAATCTATGCCTAATAGCAAATGGACCAAACTTCATAGTATACTTTCTAGAATAACAAATACTATCTCAATAATTTCAAAAACATATATTTATATATTTGCTCAGAAAATGGAAACACATCTTCATGAACAATTTAAATAACATTTTAGATCAATAACACTTGGAAACATAAAATGCATCTTTAAAAACAAATACAAAAATACTGTGTGATATCACTTCTATGTGGACTCTTAAAAAGCCAAACTAGGGAATTCCCTGGCAGTCAGTGGTTAAGAATAATGCCTTTTGATACAGAGGATGTGGGTTCAATCCCTGATATGGAAAGTAAGATCACACATGCCCCAGGGCAACTAAGCCCATACCACAACTAAGTCCATAGGCTCCAAAGACTGATCCCACATGATACAATGAAGACCCTGTGTGCCACAGCTGAGATCAGATGCAGCCAAATAAATAGTTTAAAAAAAAAAAAATAATAAGCCAAACTCAAGGAATAAAGAGTAGAACTGGGTTTCCAAATGGTTTCCATTTACAACTAGCCATAGGTAGCACTTCCCTGACGGTTCAGATGGTAAAGAATCCATATGAAAAGCAGGAGACCCAAGTTTGATCCCTGGGTCAGGTAGATCCCCTGGAGAAGGGAATGGCAACCCACCCCAGTATTCTTGCCTAGAGAATCCCATGGACAGAGGAGCCTGGCTGGCTACAATCCCTGAGGCCACAAAGAGTCAGACAGGAATAATACTTTCACTTTTCACTTTCATAAGCAGCACACACTTTTGAATAATTATGAATGCTCTGGTATAGATGACACAGTTCTTGAAAATTTTAAATTTATAAAATCTGCTTACTTTCTAAATTCACATCTCAGTGTTGGGGGAACCGGGATAGTGGTCAAAGAATGCAAATTTCCAGTTGTAAGATGAGTAAGTTCCAGGGGTCTAATGTATAGCAGAATTATAGTTAATAATGCTGTGTTATATATTGAAAGTTGCTAAGAAAGTAGATCTCAAATCTCCTCACCTCAAAAAGAAAAAAAAAGAAAAAAGAAAATACGTGACATGATGCAGGTGTCATTGTGCTGTGCTTAGTCACTCAGTCCTGTCTGACTCTCTGAGACCCCCTGGACTATAGCCTGACAGGCTCCTCTGTCCATGGGATTCTCCAGGCAAGAATACTGGAGTGAGTTGCCATTCCCTTCTCCAGGGGATCTTCCCAATCCAGGGACTGAACCTAGGTCTCCTGCCTTGCAAGCAGATTCTTTATGAGCTGAACTACCAGGGAAACCCACATGTGTTACTAATCATCGGGAAATCATTTCAAAATACATGTGTATCAAATCAACATATACACCTTAAACTCAGACAATACTAGGCATCAAAAATATCTCAACAAAGCTGGGAAAAAGACACGTTGAATTAATACTGCTTGCAGAGTTTGAGGAACACGTTAAAACTAATTTCATAAATGCCAGTGATTTTTAAAAAAAGTACATGTGATCATGATCTAAAATATTTTATTTAACTCAGTTTACCTTAGGAAACTGTGTTGATATCTTCACTAGTTATGCTATAATTTCCCACAGACACTGAAGAATAAAGGAGATATTAACAATTCCTTCGTTTATGTGATATTAATACTGCTTTTGATTTTCATTTCTCCAAAAGTTTCTTTTTTACAGCCATCCCCCAATGAACTGTATTTCATATTTATTTCTTTTACTCCTACTTGCTTTTTCCACTGGAATTTTATTGTTTGTTTTTTAACCTATGGACTTGCACATAAAAAATATGTATTTTATTGAATTTATGTTCAGAGTAACTGAGAGGCTCCTGGAAATTCTGCAGAAACCATAATTTGGGATATGTAATGATGTACTGCTTTGCATGTGAAGGAAGGAAATTCAATCCACTCTATGCTTTCATCAAAATGCATATTAAAGAAAAACTTGTTTTATAAGTTTTCAAAGCAAATATCACTGTACATAAGCCACAAAATTTAGAATAAAGCAATACTAGTCCCAAGTCAAAAACCAAATCAACAAGATAACATAGAAAGCTATTTTTACATGAAATCCACAGCAGGACACTTAAAATATTCCTCTATCTACCAGATTTTGTCTAATCATATCTCCTGTGGACACAGTGATATATATTGTGATTCAATCTCAATGGCATGGGAGCAGCACAGAGTTGTCATTCTTATTCTGTGACATAAATATTAAAATGGGATGCTACCTGTAGTTCTAATGCAGTACCCATTTATTTTGAAATACATAGTTAAAAATATATAATGCCTTGCCAATTTTCCTTTAGCCAAGTCTGATGGTATTGTCTCTGTTTTCTCCTTACCCTAACTTATATTCTTTGGGTAACACGCCATCAAAAAATAAATGATATCCTGTACTAAAACAACTGAATTATAATGATGCTTTAGAATATCACAAGAATCCAATAAAACAGTTGACAATAACCAAGTTAAAATTTTTCTCTGAATTCAACAGTAATTTTTTAAATAACCAGTGCCCCTTGCCTACTGTGTACCATGTCACAGGGTACTCACTTGGGGTACTCACTGAGAAAATGAATTAAAAAAGCCTAAGAATCCTGTAAAAGTTCACACTAGAACCTTGGGTTATTCATACTGTGAAACACAGGTTTGACAAGCTGCAACTTCAGAATCATGAAAGTAAAATAAAATTTAACTCCAAAAGAGTAGATATGTGTCATATGCCCATTGAAAATTGTATCATCTTCCAAGACAAAACATACACTTTGGGATTCCTAGAAATGATATAAATCAGCATTCTGAATGGATTGACTCAAAAATGCAAAATAATTTCAATAAACAAACTATACTCCCAGACTCAAAGTGATAGCAGACATATTTCAAATTTTAGGTAGTATGATGTTATTCATTCTATCAACCAAATTGACAAAGACAAGAGGAATCTCATCTTTAGAATGGCTGCTGTAGATATCCAATTTAAGCTCTAAACTGTCTCCATTTTCACTTTATTTCCGTCTTACTAAAAGTATATCTCGGTTTGTGGATGTTGCCATTGTTCCTTCACCATTTGGAGTTTGATTATATCCTACTTTGTTCAGCATGAATAAAAAATTAGGGTTAGGGTTAGGTTTCAACTGATCTGAAAAAAAAAAAAAGTTAAAATTAATGGTGATTAGTATAATGCAAATGAACATATAATGGACAGAGGAACAGGCCAGGCAACAGTCCACCAGGTCACAAAAACAGCTAGACATGAGTTAGTGACAGAACAACAACCTAGTGTGAAAGAACATTTGTATTGATAGAAAATAGATCTTATAGAGGTTCTCTTCTTAGGAGTTTATTTTATCTCCTTTTCCAACACTCTGCAATTGTTCTTTGGTTCCAATTATGTAACAAGGATCTTCATATTATTTAACTTATATGCAGAGTACATCATGAGAAACGCTGGACTGGAAGAAACACAAGCTGTAATCAAGACTGCCGGGAGAAATATCAATAACCTCAGATATGCAGATGACACCACCCTTATGGCAGAAAGTGAAGAGGAGCTAAAAAGCCTCATGATGAAAGTGAAAGAGGAGAGCAAAAAAGTTGGCTTAAAGCTCAACATTCAGAAAACGGAGATCATGGTATCCGGTCCCATCACTTCATGGAAAATAGACGGAGAAAGAACAGAAACAGTATCAGACTTTATTTTTGGGGGGCTCCAAAATCAGTGCAAATGGTGACTGCAGCCATGAAATTAAAAGACGCTTACTCCTTGGAAGAAAAGTTATGACCAACCTAGATAACATATTCAAAAGCAGAGACATTTCTTTGCCAACTAAGGTCCGTCTAGTCAAGGCTTTGGTTTTTCCTGTGGTCATGTATGGATGTGAGAGTTGGACTGTGAAGAAGGCTGAGCACCGAAGAATTGATGCCTTTGAACTGTGGTGTTGGAGAAGATTCTTGAGAGTCCCTTGGACTGCAAGGAGATCCAACCAGTCCATTCTGAAGGAGATCAGCTCTGGAATTTCTTTGGAAGGAATGATGCTAAAGCTGAAACTCCAGTACTTTGGCCACCTCATGTGAAGAGTTGACTCATTGGAAAAGACTCTGACACTGGGAGGGATTGGGGGCAGGAGGAGAAGGGGACGACAGAGGATGAGATGGCTGTATGGCATCACTGACTCGATGGACGTGAATCTGAGTGAACTCTGGGAGTTGGTGATGGACAGGGAGGCCTGGAGTGCTGCGATTCATGGGGTCTCAAAGAGTTGAACATGACTGAGCGATCAAACTGAACTGAACTGAACTGAACTGAAGGGCTGAATTGTGTGTTGCCAAATTTCCTATGGGCTTCCCACTTGGCACTGGTGGTAAAGAACCTGCCTGCCAATACAGGAGGCATAAGAGATGCAGGTTCAATCCTTGGGTTGGGAAGATTCCCCTGGAGAAAGGCATGGTAATCCACTCCAGTATTCTTGCCTGGAGAACCCCATGGACAAAGGAGCCCTGCAGGCTACAATGCATACAGTCACAGAGAGCTGGGCACAACTGAAGCAGCTGAGCACACAGGCACACAAATTTCATTTGGACGGAGAATCCTGACAGGCTACAGTTGATGGGGTTGCAAGAGTTAGACTCAACTTAGCAACTAATCTTTTACAAATTTCGTATGCTGAAATTCCTAAAGCCCAGTACTTCAGATAGAGCTTTTAAAGTGTTGGTTAGGTTCATTTAGAGTGGATAATCATACAATTTTCAGATGTCCTTATAAGAATAAGAAATTGGAACACAGGTACACAAAGGGAATGATGTGATAATACAGAGATAAGGCAACCATCTACATATCAAGGAGAGATGCCTCCGAAGAAGCAACCCTGCAGACACCTTGATTTACATGTTTAGTATCCAAAACTATGAGAAAATAAATAAATTTAAGCCATCCAGTCTGTTGGATTTTGGGGGGGCAGCCCTAGAAAAATAATACATCAGAGTTGCCTCTTATTTTAAACAAACAAACAAAATAAGTTTATAAGAAACAAATCCATGCTAATAGATGTATATTGCACACTGAATTTTAAGAAGTACATTTAACTGACTGCTCATAATATTATGCAAGACATATGGTTAAAGTAGGTGCTCATTTACTTACCCAATACCAGGTGCATTTCAAAACATAAGGTAAATTTGTGTATATATTATACATGATATAGCATCTAATACCCTTGGGGACTCTATGGAAACACCTGTAATTAATCACATTACCATTTTTACTTAGAAATGTATGGATATTCATACCAAATGGGATAAAGTATATGAACCTTAATAATCAAAACTATTCAGTAAGACAGAGTTATCAAATGTTTTGATTTTTCAAAGTTTTGGGGGTGTTGGAATTTCAGATTATTAATGTAAATGAAGGAGGAAATAATAGAGAAGCTGGTGTTGGTTAACATCTTTCTGAATAAGGACTATGGAGGTTTTAAACCACACTTGTCGTCAATAACATTACAGCCTCTGTTCTATGCGTTCATCCTTGTGGATCACACTGCTCTGCCTGGTTCAGCATCAGCTCCCCATTGTCTTTAAAAAAGACACTAGACAAGAGTTTTAGAGGGATCAAAATGAATGTACTATTAATACTTTCAAAGAAGACCCAGTGTTTAATTCTCCAAAATCAATTCTCTAAAGAACTGTCATGTTATAACCCAAGAGCTTGTGACCCGCATTTTTTAAGGAAGATGAATTCCAAGATATGAATAGGAACACGAGACAGTTGAGTGACAGGAGACTTCTGATCAACCTCACGTCAGTATGGTTGGATTTTGGAAGGTCTGTACCAGAAGTAAGTTGGTTTATAAGTCTCCAGAGAAGAACATAATCAAGTTTCCTAAAACAGAACTGGACATGGAGCAATGGACCTGTTCCAAACTGGGAAATGAGTATGTGAAGGCTGTATTGTCACCCTGCTATTTAACTTATATGCAGAGTACATCATGTGAAATGCTGGGCTGGATGAAGCACATGCTGGAAACAAGATTGCAGGGAGAAATATCAATAACTTCAGATATACAGACGACACCACCCTTATGGCAGAAATTGAAGAGGAATTAAAGACTCTCTTGATGAAAGTGAAAGAGGAGAGTGAAAAAGACGGCTTAAAACTCAACATTCAAAAAATGAAGATCATGGCATCTGGTCCTATCACTTCATGGAAAAGAGATGGGGAAACAATGGAACCAGTGACAGACTATTTTCTTGGACTCAAAATCACTGCAGATGGTGACTGTAGCCATGAAATTAAAAGACACTTGCTCCTTGGAAAAAAGCTATGACCAACCTAAAGAGCATATTAAAAAGCAGAAACATTGCTTTGCCAACAAAGTTCTGTCTAGTCAAAGCTATGGTTTTTCCAGTAGTCATGTATGGATGTGAGACTTGGCCCATAAAGAAAGCTGAGTGCGGAAGAATTGATGCTTTTGAACTGTGGTGTTAGAGAAGACACTTGAGAGTTCCCTGGGCTTCAAGGAGATCAAACCAGTCCCTTCTAAAGAAAATCAGTCCTGAATATTCATTGGAAGGACTGATGCTGAAGCTGAAGCTCTGATACTTTGACCACCTGATGTGAAGAACTGACTCACTGGAAAAGATCCTGATGCTGGGAAAGATTGAAAGCAGAAGGAGAAAAGGATGAAATAAGATGAGATGGTTGGATGACAATACCAACTCAATGGGCATGAGTTTGAGCAAACTCCAGGAGCTGGTAATGGACAAGGAAGACTGGCATCCTGCAGTCGATGGGGTCAAAAAGTGGGACAAAACTGAGTGTCTGGACTGAACTGAATTGAATGGAAAACTATTTAATCTTTATTTCTTTTTTTTTTTTTTTTGGAATTCTGTCAGCATTCAATTTGACACTAGTGTTGCAAGTATTATTTCTTAGGATAGACCACTCTAGCTATTGTTTTTCTTTTGTTTTGTTTTTCCTGTTAGTTTTTGCGTAAATCCACAAAATACTGAATCTGAGGCACATTTCTTTTCAGTAAAAGTACACTTCCACTGAAACAGGGAAACAGTGTAAAGGGAGGAAGTTATTGTGCAATGCTGTAACTTGATAGGTGCTGCCTCAGAATATCTTGCTTTATCTCTCAAAAACTAAATCAAAGAATATACTATAATATACTTGTCTCAGAATTGCTGGTTAACTAATCCACATACATTTCTATGCAGGCTACATCTACAATATTTTATCACACTTAACATCCAGGCTATTTTAAAATTTGCTGTGAACCTATTTTTCAGCACGGGGCAGAAAAAAAAATCTCTGGGTGAATAAACTCATAAAAATTAAGTGTAAAATGCATACTGAGTGCAGAGATTTAAAAATAAGCTACTGCTGCTAAGTCGCTTCAGTCGTGTCCGACTCTGTGTGACCCCATAGACGGCAGCCCACCAGGCTCCCCCGTCCCTGGGATTCTCCAGGCAAGAACACTGTAGTGGGTTGCCATGTCCTTCTCCAGTGCAGGAAAGTGAAAAGTGAAAGTGAAGTCGCTCAGTCGTGTCCGACTCTTCGCGACCCCATGGACTGCAGCCTACCAGGCTCCTCTGCCCATGGGGTTTTCCAGGCAAGAGTACTGGAGGGGGTTGCCATTTCCTTCTCCAAAAAATAAGCTACTTAATAATTAAATGAATTAATGGATTAATTACTTTAAAGTTTGATGATAATAATTTAATTGAGAAAGCGATGTTTTTATGAAAAATAGTTCAGAAAATGTTTAATGATTGAAGGTGACCGAAAAATAAATTTTAATTTGATATTGTGTCTTAAAAGTCAGTCTTAAATCTCTAAACTTCCCTGGTGGCTCAGACGGTAAACAATCTTCTTGTAATGAAGAAGACCTGGGTTTGTTCGCTGGCTTGGGAAGAACCCCTGGAGAAGTCAATGGCTACTCGCTTCAGTATTCTTGCCTGGAGAATTCCATGGACAGAGGAGCCTGGCAGGTTATAGACCATGAGGTTGCAAAGAGTTGGAAATGACTGAGCAACTAACAATTTCACTTCACTTTCAAATCTGATTTCTAAGATATTCTTTATTTCATAGGAGAAATCAAGAGCTCCATTTTGCCAGTGAAAATCACCAGCTTGGGATGTATACTGGAGAAAGAGAAATGTAGCCATTAATTGTATTTAGTCTAGAAAGAATCAGCAAAGCAGAAATGGGTTATCACTGGACACCAAATTTAAATGTAACAGCTAAGAGTAATGCCATCTTTCCTAAATTCATGCTTCTTCAGCACTAGTTACACAGAAGTGCACAAATCCAAAAGGAAGCCGCTGTTATTTGCAATAGCATTGGATTTGAGGAAACAGAGGTACCCAAAAAACTGGATAAGGATAACACTGTGGAGAATACATAGTAGGTGGAGGAAACAATGACATAGTGAATAGGTATACCTATAGCAGTACAATTAATTTGTGACACCATATAGTCAAACGGAATATATAAAAATGTATATTATGATCCATAGCATACAACAATATATATAAATTTTAAAAACCTACATATTCAAATTAAATTCATATTGGGAAAACAACTAGCTTGTAAAGAAAAGTAAAACTTTCCTCCTTATATCATAAAGAAATACAAACTTCCTAATCTTTGTCAAAAATTTACTGTTTGCTAATGGGAGAAATATTTGTATTTTACATAACAAGTAATTAATTTCTCTAATAAATAAAGGAAATCTACAAACTGAAGGGAAATATCCAAAAAGCAATAGAAAGGTGAACAAAAGATATTAAGGGAGAAATCGCAGAAAGAAAAGAAGACTCAAAATCCTGTAAAATATTTTTAACTTTACCCATAAAAAGATAAGTCAAAATGAAGAAAATAAAAAGATATTATTTTCCTTTTAAGATAACCCAGAAGGATCTTAAAAGAAATCAGCAGCCTACCAAAAAGACACTCAGTGACCTTTGTACATTTCAAAGTCTTTCACAATTTTTCCTGGGATAAGTAATGGTCTAAGTTTTCTGTAAAGGGCCAGATAGTATTTTAGAATTTTCCACACTTTCTCCTGCAAATATACAACTGTGATGCCGTAGTGTGAAAGGAGCCATAAGTATTACATAAAGAGATGAACATGGTTATTTTCCAATTTTATGAAACTTTATTCATATTCATGAAATATTATTCACAAAATAAAAAGCAGAGCAAGTGGGACTGAGCCTGTGGGCTGTACTTGACTATCCCTAATCTATGGAATTTTTTCCAGAGCATATTATTAATACTAAACAACATGCTAAAGTTATGCCTTTGCTCATCACCCTAGGAGCTGCATATGATAGATTTAAATATTCATGGCGCTCTTATTGGCACCACTCACCATAATTCTGTACATCTCTCTTTAAAACTCTAAAGCAACCCCAGAGACCACATTGTTTGTCCTTTTTCTTAAAGGAAATGAGAATCAAATCCTAATTTTATTCTTTCACTTTACTAGAGAAATACTATAGCTGAATCAAAATCCAAGTTTCAGAGAAAATTTTTAGAACATAGCTGTTCAGACAGTGGACTTCTTGAGGCTGAATGACACTCTGGATTGCTGGTGTTCTGAATACTGTTTATGGTGCAATGTTGCTCACCAAGAGTACGACTGGGGTGAAAAGACTGACTCAGTCAGACAGGACTGAGCAACTAACATACGCACAAAGTGTACTTTTAGCTATTTCCTCACAATAATCCTGTGTTAGTCAAAGCCGTGTTATTACCCACAAACATTTGATATTTTTTGTCTTCATATAATCCAGTCAATCAATAATTAAAGGATAAAATGGAGACTGTTTGCTTAATCTAGACTAATCTATGGATTTATAGCTTATTATATGTATATACATTTTTAAGGTTTTTAAAGTGTGTTTGTTTTGTTCTGTTTTTTGGACCAGGGCATTTCCCTGGTGGCTCAGCTGATAAAGAATCAGCCTGCAATGAGAGAGACCTGTGTTCGACCCCTGGGTCAAGAAGATCTGGAGAAGGGAATGGCAACCCACTTCAGCATACTTGCCTGGGTAATCCCATGGACAGAGGAGCCTGCCAGGCTACAGTCCATGAATCACAAAGAGTCAGACACAACTGAGTGACTAACAAACACAAAGTGTGTTTTTAAGTACTTTCTCACAATCATCCTGTGTTGGCCCATGTTCTTACCCCAAAAATTTTAAAAACTCAAAATCAGATTCACAAAGTTTGAAAATCATACACCTAGCAAATAGCACTGAAGAATTGATGCTTTTGAACTGTGGTGTTGGAGAAGACTCTTGAGAGTCCCTTGAACTGCAAGGAGATCCAACCAGTCCACCCTAAAGGAAATCAGTCCTGAATATTCATTGGAAGGACTGATGCTGAAGCTGAAACTCCAATACTTTGGCCACCTGACGTGAAGAACTGACTCATTGTAAAAGACACTGATGCTGGGAAAGATTGAGGGCAGGAGGAGAAGGGGAAGACAGAGGATGAGATTGTTGGATGGCATTACTGACTCGATGGACATGAGTTTGATAAAGCTCTGGGAGTTGGTGATGGACAGGGAAGCCTGGTGTGCTGCAGTCTCTGGTTGTCACAAAGAGTTGGACACAACTGAGCAACTGAAATGAACTGATAAATGGTTTACAGCAGTCATTTCCATAGGATCCATGCAATACATACATATTTGTTACATGATGAAGGAAATAAATGATTTTTATTTAATATGCTGTTGCTGCTAAGTCACTTCAGTTGTGTCTGATTCTGTGTGACCCCATAGACAGCAGCCCACCAGGCTCCCCTATCCTTGCAATTCTCCAGACAAGAACACTGGAGCGGGTTGCCATTTCCTTCTCCAATGCATGAAAGTGAAAAGTGAAAGTCAAGTCACTCAGTCGTGTCTGACTCTTAGCGACCCCATGGACTGCAGCCTACCAGGCTCCTCCATTCATGGGATTTTCCAGGCAAGAGTACTAGAGTGGGGTGCCATTGCCTTCTCCACTTATTTAATATAAATGGAGACAAAAAGAGCATAACATTTTGAATATGATCTTATGTTTGAAAGCAAACATTGGAAGGAGTGATGGCAGTAAGAAAGGAAAAGAGAAAGTGAAGAGTGAAGAAAAGAAAATGCATGCATTAGAAAAACATCTATAGGGAATATAACAAAATGTTAAATGTCAAAACACTGTGTGGTGACGATGAGAGAGGACATTGCTTTCTTTCTTATGGTTTTCTGTATTTCTTTTTTTTTTTTTTCCTGATGTCTTTTTTTCCAATCATTTTGCATTTACAATTGTAAATATTTTTTCAACTCTCAAAATCAATATAAGTTTCACATATATGTGTTAATATGCAATATTTGTTTTCTCTTTCTGACATTTCATCCTGAATGACAGTCTCTAGGTCCATCCTTATGTCTGCAATTGGCACAATTTTTCCTTTTTATGGCTGAGTAATATTCCACTATGCGCTCCACATCTTCTTTACCCATTGAGAACAGACTGTTTAGCCCAGAGAACTCTAGTGTGAGCTATGTGCTAAATGGGAAGGAAATCCAACAAAAGAGGGAATATATGTATATGTATAGCTGATTCGCTTTGTTGTGCAATAGAAACTAACATAAGATTGTAAAACAACTATGTCCAATTAAAAAATTGTAAATAAACCTTGAAATTTTCAAATTGAAAAAACTCAACATAAATTTTTGAAGGCTAGTTTTGATTGTCAAAAAACAAGACCAACAACAAAAAATTTAATATTCTTGTAATCTAAGTATCTGGCATAGCCAGAGGCAAATAGAATCAGTTTTTACTTCTGTGACTCTGTAAATAAATGACATTTTTTTATTCCATTCTGCTGTTTGTTTTCCCATAAATTTAAAGAAACATAATAGCAGCTTGCTTGTTATATTGATTTTGCAACCTTGGATGTGTTTTTAATCTTGGAAAAAATAAACCTTCATTAATAAGCTGTCACTTTCACAGCAGATAATTTCTAAATTACAAGATTTCATTAGGAAAGGAAAATATCCCTTTCCAATAATATGAAGTGATTAAATGTTCTTTGTGTAGACTGATGAGTTTTAATTTTCTAAAACTAAACATTTAAGAAGTATGCTTATTTGCATTACATATTTTTGGAGGTTATTTACTTGAAATTAATGTTAACCTATATGTGCTCACTGAGGAAATCATGCCTTTTATCTTAATGCATTAAGACAAGAAACAGTTACAATAGAAATAAGGGGAAATGGCAGAGTTGCATAAATAAAGGATGTATTAAAAGCATAACTTCAAAGGGCTGAGTCAATTAATCCTTTCTGATTTAGATATGCTATAAAATACTAATCATCGAAAGAAAGCTTTTTCTAATTCTTTCCTTGGTTTTTTCCTACTTTAACCAGATGTCTGTTTGACTCAATTAAATCGGCCATTCCTCGGTATCCAGGTAACAGGATTCATCAATGTTCTGCATCTACGTTTGAGTGGACTATGACTGGGTGGAAAAAACTGCTAAACTCAGCCTTGCCTTAGTGTTACTGATTCAAAGACCAAAAAAAGAAGAGGGGTAAAAAAAAAAAAAAAGGTTATACTCTCCCTCACGGAAAGCAAATGCCTTCTAGATAGGCTGAAATCCACTCCTATCATCAAACATAGTTTAGGATACCAAAACAGTTGTTACTAAGAGTGTTCTTGTCCTAGAATTTTGGAAAATAAGATCTGAATCATGCAATTGGATCCTGAACTATTGTTTTGATATCTCAAATCATGGTTGGTCATAGGAAGAAAGAATTTCAATCTTGCTCCAGGATATAAACAAAATTTCATCCAAAATTGTGTTTGGAAGGCAACTTTTTGAAAATGCTAAGCAGTGCATTTATTTCTATTCACTGTGAGCCAGTTACCTGGGTGCCCATTCCACATTACACACCAGGGAAACAGGTAGAGAAAATGCCTCTTTGAAGATATGAAAGCCAGGTCATGCTGGACCGAAAGAGAACCTAGCGACAGGGAGATCCCACAGTGGCCAGAAAAAGCAGATGTGCAGTCACAGCTCTTCAAGCTGCGGCCCTGGATGGTGCAGTTGAGTTAGGATGAAAGAAAAGCAAAAAAGGGAGGTGGTGAGAGGCTGAGGGTTCCCTATTCCTTAGATCCTATCATTCACTCACATATATGCATTTTCTGTTTACCCAGAACTGCTATAGGATATCAAATTGGCAAGGAACCTGGAATAACTAGACAGAAGGAGAATCTGATTTGGGCTTCTAAGGATTTTCCTTGGGTTCGATGTAAAAAGGAAGATGCCCAGGAGCTGTGTTCCCTCAGCACTGTGAGAGGAACCCAGAAGTTACTAAAGGAGCTGACAGCTGAGTTTATCAGGGATGACATGGTTGGATCTGAGTGATGTGAGAGCTGGGGCAGCAAGCCCAGAAGGTAGGAGTATGCTCAAGGCCAGTGATACTAACTGGTCCCCTGGCAAATGACAGATGGGAAAGGGGAATCTGATAGGCCAAGCCATCTGAAAGAGATGGAGTCGATTAGTAAAATGAACTCAGTTTACTCAGTAAATATTTCTCTGTTCCTTATTTAGGGGCTCTTGGGATGGAATAAGTGAAGTCGCTCAGCCGTGTCTTACTCTTTGCAACCCCATGGACTGTAGCCTACCATGCTCCTCCATCCACGGGATTTTCCAGGCAAGAGTACTGGAGGGGATTGCCACTTCCTTCTCCAGGAGACATTCCCGACCCAGGGATCGAACCCGGGTCTCCTGCATTGTAGGCAGACGCTTTACCATCTGAGCCACAAGGATAGAGGTTAAACAAATGGACATTTAAACTGACATGTCTTTGTATGTGGGAGTGTAAGTGTGTACGTTTGTCATTACACTACTTCTCAAATAAAGGCTGGCTCAAAAGTTTCTTTGGAATAAAGTCACAAATTCTAGACCATCTGTGTACCACTTTAGGATGTGAAAGAGCTGGTGAGATGAAATAGATTAATATAATTCTAATCCCTTATGTGGATAAAATAAAATATGTGAATAAGAAATTTAATTTCTAATACTTTGAACTAATACATCCACGTTATGAATCAACTCAAACAACTCACAAGGCCACTAACATTTTTACTAACAGAAAAATGTTATGTCTTTGAGATAATTTTAAGTAAAGCTGAAGGAAAACATTCTTGGTTGTACCTTAATGTTCTTGGACTGCATTATCTTTTAAGTACTCACTGGAAGAACATAATGGAATAATTATTTTGTCAAAAACAGGACATGACTATTTGGGTAAAACACAAAAAGAACAAAAAAAAATGTTTAGGGAAAGCATCCTCAAGAGTTATTTTTGTTATTTTATAAAGATAAGCACTGTGCTTGTCAGTATTTATGTAAAAGTATTTCATACCTTTTGTTGATAAGGGAAGAAAATATTTCTGGGATTTTAATTCTTTATAAGACTGAAATAACTTTTCAAAAATAATTCTGATTGTATTCAGATCCCAGAATCTGCATGCTGGGCTGACATGTGTTATCGTTCATGAAAACAGTTTAATTCCTTAACCAAATAATTATTTCCCTTCTTAGAATATTTTATATCTAACCATTCATGCTGATAAGTGATAATCTAGCATAATAGGAAGTATGTACAATAAGATTTAAATCACAAGCATATAGCATCTATTTTCTACATCTTTGTGTTTGCATTACGGGTCAAACAGTAAATGCCATACACAGCTTTCTAATTATTCCTTCTCTTGAACTTCCTAAACCCTTGCATGATTTATGAAGATCAAATGCTCAAAAGCATAGTATATTTTGCTACAAATACTGCAGTATGCAAAAGGGAAAAACAATAATATCATAAAATTAAACCATGATCTATTAAACTATGTCTATTTGTAAAGAAAGAACTTGCCAGTGTAATGTAACAAAGGTTAGCATTTGGAATGGAAAGAGCAATTTACAAATGAAGATGTGTGCAAAGGTAAATAATAAAATGCTGCCTCAGTACTTGTCCCAACTTCTCTCTGGTAGTCAACATTTTGTTGAAATTTGCCACATTTGTTTCCTTTCATATGTGTTATCAGAAATTATAAAAGGCCCCAAAAGCATCACAAAAGAATGACAGCAGATAGGATAAGGATGAAAAGTATGTTTTATTGTTTCAAAGTGTTTGTATTAATAGCATACTCTTCAACTCTTACATCAAAAAGGAAGCTGCTTTAAGATTTACTATTATTAACAAGTTATTACTTACATATTTATAAAAAAAATAAAAAATGACATACACTTTTGGTGCCAAAGTTGGCACATTCAAACTAATATCAGTACAAAAACAAACATTCGAGCTACATGTTTATTTAAAAAAGAAAAGAAAGAAGGAAGGAAGCTGCTGTGACATGGACCAATAATTTTTTAAACTTGAACCCTGAAGAAAAACTGAAACTGTTTGTCTTAACTCCAAATATTATGTTTATTTCTTTTTGCTTTTGGTTATAAAGCTAGCAGGAAGTGATGGTACGAAGAAAAAACAAAATTTAGTGTAACATGGCATTGGCTTTTAAATCTGGCATTGTCTTTTACTAGCCATTGACTCTTGAGACAAGTATGTGAGGCAATCCTGCAAACTGTGTTTCTCCCAATTTCTGTCTGCAAGCTGGAGACCCAGCAAAGCAGATGGTGTAGTTGGAAGACCTGAGGGCAGGAGAGTGAACGGTGTAGATTTCAACCCAAGTCTGAGCCTGAGAAACAGTACTGAGGGCAGGGGAAGGTTAACATCCCAGCTGATCAGTCAAAGAAACTTCCTCTGCCTTTTCATTCTATCCAAGGATCAAGAGGTTGCAACAGGCCCACACACATGGGGGAGAGCCATCTACTTTATTCAGTCTACGAATAAAAGTACTAAGAAACACTTTCATAGACACACCCAGAGATAATGTTTAACCAGATTCTTAGATATTCCATGAACCAACCAATTGGACACATGAATTTAATTTTCATTTTCACACATGAAATCAATTCATTCCTGTAATTGTTGGTGTCATGGACAACCAGGTCTAATCACACTGACTTTCTAAAGTTGTGCACTTCAATATTTGTTCAAGAGACAAATCTGACCGCTCATATTTAAAATGGAATTGTTGTTGTTGTTCTTGTTCTTGATGGATTTCAATCCTTATTTGTTTTCTACTCATTGGGCCATTTATCAAGGGACATATCAAGACCATCCCCCATCAACTCCCTGAGGTTAGATATCCTCTTCCTTACTTCCATTGTATTGGACCTGGAATTGTCCCTACAGATGACAGAGGAGCCGAAAGTCACAACATAGTGATGCTGACTTTAATTTTGGGGAAGCATCTGCTCTGCCGCCAATGCTGCCCTGGTAGACATGCTCTCACCCAACACTCAAGCACCAGAACAACCGGCAGAGGACCTGCAGCACACCTGGTACAAGTGGGCGACTGAACGGTGATGAGACGGTCTACCCTCTGCCCACACTTTGGATATCGGAGCTGCTTATTTTAGACATTGACAAACAGATTCTGTACTAGATTTTTGGTCACGGTATCCCAAAAGGTGGAGCTCCAACCACTGCAGTGTGTTGCCCCAGACTATTGTCTCTGATAAGCATTAAATAAACCTGTCCATTATTCCGTGTGCTGGATCTCCTCCGATGGACACCTACCTGTATTCCACTGATTCAGAGTTGCCGTTGGAGAATGGCCATGCAGATATAGAGGGGGAGGCTGAGGGTGGAATTAACTGAGAGAGTAGCTCTGGCATAAGTACATATGGATATAGATAGCTAGTGGGAAGCTGTTATACTGCACACGAAGCTCAGCTTGGTGCACTATGATGACCTAGTGGGGTGAGATGGGGATGAGGGTGGGAGGGAGACTCAAAAGGGAGGGGATATATATGTACACTTATGGCTAATCCACTTTGTGGTACAGCAGAAACTGAAAACATTATAAACAAATTATATTTCAATAAAAAATGACTTTATATAATTTTATAAATTAATCAAAGGAAAAGGAAAAAAAAGAACAAGAATTGCCATGGGAGCTTAAAATCTCATGTACTTCTGACTTGTGCATATGTGTTACTGTCCAAGTATTTATGGTTGTGCAGAGAGTCCTTGGTCACTCAAACAAGATTGCCCATGGTTGATGTTGGGAACTAGCTAAGTGAACAGAATTGTACCATAGAGCTGCCCTGAAAAGTGGTAGGCTGCAAGCACATGAAAGTGTGTATCAAAAGTATTTTTATACTATACATTTATTTTGTCTCCTCTGAATATAAACCTCACTGTTTTTATCATGCTCTGTATTACATCCAGCAAGTACCATGCTGCTGCTGCCGCTGCGTCACTTCAGTCATGTGCGACTCTGTGCGACCCCAGAGACGGCATCCCACCAGGCTCCCCTGTCCCTGGGATTCACAGCTTGGCAAATGGTAGATCTCCAAGAGGATGTACCATCCTCAATGCATCAATGAAGATGCATCAAATATATGACTAAATGAATGTGTTTATTTGGTGAATAATTATACGGCTCCCCTTGGAACCAGCACGTTAGTAAGATTATTAAATGATGAAGTGTAACCTCTCCTAAGGTAAACATTAACATTTTATTAAATGAAAAGTTAATAATGATGTAATGCATTTCACTAGTTTATCATGATGCTTTTCTTTCCTGTCAGTATACCGGAGGGAACATAAATATGGGAATCTGATGAAATGGAGCTTACGCATTAGCCTTAAGATTTAATGGCAGCATTTAGATGCTTTCCACATAGTCAAGTAGATAAATAATAAATAAATAAGTCGCTCAGTCGTGTCCAACTCTTTGTGACCCCATGGACTATACAGTCCACGGAATTCTGCAGGGCAGAGTACTGGAGTGCGTAGCCTTTCACTTCACGGGATCTTCCACACCCAGGGATCGAACCCACGTTTCCTGCATTGCAAGGGGATTCTTTCAGTTAAGTTCAGTTCAGTTCAGTCACTCACTCATGTTCAACAATTTACGACCCCATGGACTGCAGCAGTCCAGGACTCCCTGCCCATCACCAGCTCCTGGAGCTTACTCAAACTCATGTCCATAGAGTCAGTGATGCCATCCAACCATCTCATCCTTTCTCATCCCCTTCTCCTCCCGCCTTCAATTTTTCCTAGCATCAGGTCTTTTAAGTGAATCAGTTCTTCACATCAAGTAGCCAAAATTTTGAAGTTTCAGCTTCAGCATCAGTCCTTCCAATGAATATTCAGGACTAATTTCCTTTAGAATGGACTGGTTAGATCTCCTTGCAATCTAAGGGACCCTCAAAGAGTCTTCTCCAACACCACAGCTCAAAACCATCAATTCTTCAGCGCACAGCTTTCTTTATAGTCCAAATCTCACATCCATACATGACTACAGGTAAAACCATAGCTTTGATGAGGTGGAACTTTGTTGGCAAAGTAATGTCTCTGCTTTTTAATATGCTGTCTAGATTGGTCATAGCTTTTCTTCCAAGGAGCAAGCACCTTTTAATTTCATGGTTGCAATCACCATCTGCAGTGATTTTGGAGCCCCGCAAAAAAGTCTCTCACTGTTTCCACTGTTTCTCCATCTATTTGCCATGAAGTTATGAAACCAGATGGCATAACCTTAGTTTTCTGAATGGTGAGTTTTAAGTCAACTTTTTCACCCTCCTCTTTCACTTTCATCAAGAAGCTCTTTAGTTCTTCTTCACTTTCTGCCTTAGGGATGTTATTACCTGCATATCTGAGGTTATTGATATTTCTCCTGGCAATCTTGATTCCAGCTTGTGCTTCATCCACCTGGCCTTTTGCATGATGTGTTCTGCATATGTTAAATAAACAGGGTGACAATATACAGCCTTGACGTACACCTTTACTGATTTGGAACCAGTCTAATCCTTGTCCAGTTCTAACTGTTTCTTCTTGACCTGAATACAGATTTCTCAGGAGGCAGTTCAGGTGGCTTGGTATTCCCATCTCTTTAAGAAATTTCAACAGTTTGTTGTGATCCACACAGTCAAAGGCTTTGGCATAGTCAACAAAGCAGAAGTAGATGTTTTTCTGGAACTCTCTTGTTTTTTCAATGATCCAACGGATGTTGGCAATTTGATTTCTGGTTCCTCTGCCTTTTCTAAATCCAGTGGATTCTTTACCAGCTTAGAATAAATCACTTTATATTTATCTATAGCTATATGAGTTATGATATTGACTCTGTGTATATGTTTGGGATAGTTTCACACTAAAAGACTAGGTGTCTCATAATGTAAGCTATATTTTAAAGCAAAACTTGGTTATCAAACTCTTATCTAAACTACTGTATATTCAAATTCATGTACAAATGAGTAACACAATTTAAAAATGGAAAAATGTCATAAAATAAATAAATAGCTTTAACATTTCACAATTGATAGTTTCAAATTCTGAGCTCAGGAGGACTTTTGAGAGTTCTTTGTTCTACAAGGAGTTCAAACCAGTCAGTCCTAAATGAAATCGAGCCTGAATGTTCATTGGAAGGACTGAAGCTGAAGCTCTAATACTCTGGCTACCTGATGTGAAGAGCTGACTCATTGGAAAAGTCCCCACTGCTGGGAAAGATTGAATGTAATAGGAGAAGAGGGTGCCAAAGGATGAGATGGTTAGGTAGCATCACCAACTCAATGGACATGAACTTGAGCAAACTCTGGGAGATAATGGATGACAGGGAAGCCTGTTGTGCTACGGACCGTGGGGTTGCAAAAAGTTGGACACAACTTAGCAACTGAACACAACACATAACATTGCACACACACACATATAGACAAATGAAGAATTATTGTGACAGAGGCAGTCCAATTAGGCAACTTACATATGCAAGTCACAACTCTGCTTCATTTGGTCATTAATTTCGTATCACTAGTTGAAATACTAAATATTCTCAGTTCATTAAATCTTAAGTTTAGATCCATACAGAATTACTTTATAAAAGACTTATCAATGATCTCTATTTTCAGCTCTTTGATAGACACATTAAATTTCCAGTTCAGTATATACATAATTTTGAGGGTGTCACCGAAAGACTCTAATTCATTTATCTTTAGTTCAAGAATGGGAAGTTGAACTGTAGTACCAAGTGACTGGAATTTATGATGTGAAGATGCATTTGTTGCATCTCATCTTGAAACGGCATTGAACTATATTCACCCTTACAAGCATCCCTACTTCCTCACAAATATGAACCAGTAACATATCTCTTCTCTGACAAGAGAGAATGAGATACAGCAATAATTGTAATCTACAAGCAGCATCTGTTGCTTCTGAGCCAAGAAACACATATATAAAGTAAGCCTTTCCTCAGAAGTTTCTTTCTCACAGCCTTCTCTCATAAGCTTCCAGCGTTTCAGAGTTTGATTACCCCCAGTATATATATTTCTACTCATTTTTCATCTTTCAATACTGGTTATTTGTTCTTAAATAATAGTGGCCACAAGACTGGAAAAGGTCAGTTTTCATTCCAATTCCAAAGAAAGGCAATGCAAAAGAATGCTCAAACTACCGCACAATTGCACTCATCTAACATGCTAGTAAAGTAATACTCAAAATTCTCCAAGCCAGGCTTCAGCAATACGTGAACTGCGAACTTCTTGATGTTCAAGCTGGTTTTAGAAAAGGCAGAGGAACAAGAGATCAAATTGCCAACATCCGCTGGATCATGGAAAAAGCAAGAGAGTTCCAGAAAAACATCTATTTCTGCTTTATTGACTATGCCAAAGCCTTTGACTGTGTGGATCACAATAAACTGTGGAAAATTCTGAAAGAGATGGGAATACCAGACCACCTGCCCTGCCTCTTGAGAAATCTGTATGCAGGTCAGGAAGCAACAGTTAGAACTGGACATGGAACAACAGACTGGTTCCAAATAGGAAAAGGAGTCTGTCAAGGCTGTATATTGTCACCCTGCTTATTTAAATTTTATGCAGAGTACATCATGAGAAATGCTGGACTGGAAGAAACACAAGCTGGAATCAAGATTGCCTGGAGAAATATCAATAACCTCAGATATGCAGATGACACCACCCTTATGGCAGAAAGTGAAGAGGAGCTAAAAAGCCTCTTAATGAAAGTGAAAGAGGAGAGTGAAAAAGTTGGCTTAAAGCTCAACATTCAGAAAATGAAGATCATGGTATCCGGTCCCATCACTTCATGGAAAATAGATGGGGAAACAGTGGAAACAGTGTCAGACTTTATTTTTTTAGGCTCCAAAATCACTGCAGATGGTGATTGCAGCCATGAAATTAAAATATGCTTATTCCTTGAAAGAAAAGTTATGACCAACCTAGATAGTATATTCAAAAGCAGAGACATTACTTTGCCGACTAAGGTCCGTCTAGTCACGGCTATGGTTTTTCCTGTGGTCATGTATGGATGTGAGAGTTGGACTGTGAAGAAGGCTGAGCACCAAAGAATTGATGCTTTTGAACTGTGGTGTTGGAGAAGACTCTTGAGAGTCCCTTGGACTGCAAGGAGATCCAACCAGTCCATTCTGAAGGAGATCAACCCTGGGATCTCTTTGGAAGGAATGATGCTAAAGCTGAAACTCCAGTACTTTGGCCACCTCATCAGAAGAGCTGACTTATTGGAAAAGACTCTGATGCTGGGAGGGATTGGGGGCAGGAGGAGAAGGGGATGACCGAGGATGAGATGGCTGGATGGCATCACAGACTCGATGGGCGTGAGTCTGAGTGAACTCCGGGAGATGATGATGAACAGGGAGGCCTGGAGTGCTGCGATTCATGGGGTCGCAAAGAGTCGGACATGACTGAGTGACTGAAGTGAACTGAACTGAACTCAACTAGTATAATTATTACCTACCTAGGAATGACGTTAAGTGATTTCCACTAATATTACCCTTCATTGATCATATAATTTTATACATATACATAAATGTTTTGAAAGATTTATCTCTAGAACTGGAATTTCTTTTTGAAATACTCATCCATTTGTCATTTTAATAAAAATCTTCAAAATTTCTTAGAAGAGGACTTTGTTCATGCATACATTCATCAGCAACATATGAAATTTTCATTTCCCTAATACCTTGCCAATACTAGGCATTGTTGAGCTCATTTAAAATGTTGATTATGTGATAGGTTAAAAATATAATTTAAAATCGTTTTAATTCCATTGATTAATGTGTAACTTTAGCACATTTTTCTAGTATTATTGTTGGTCACTGTGACCATTCAGTTAAAAACTGTTTTTTTCACGACATTTTTACAGACTGTAAGGTATATAGCATGTTTATTTTTCCAGTACAGTACCTGGAATGTGTCTCAATCTTGTTTTGTTTTTGTTGTCATTTACTTAAGTTGAATTCTTCTCATCATTTCCTATACTCTTTAGCTGTCACTTCTGTCTTCTCTATGGTGACCTGACAGCTATTTTTCTCATATTAAGAATTATAGTAAGATGGTAATATAAAATTTCATCTCTGAAAACTCCTGATTTCAAATGAAATTATCAAAAGATTTTTTTGACATACTGGGAATGTCAACATTTAGCTAAATATAGTACGAGAAGTATCATACTAATGAAAGAACAGCCACACAGTTATTTTGCTTTTCTCTGAAAAATTCAACATGACTCTGCTACATCTAAAGAAAATTAATATAGAATCTCTGAGTGGTCTGAATAGGAAGCAAGACAAGATATGAGAGTAACTGGAAAGAACTTCATTTCCTCTAATGCCACTAGCTGCCCTATCCACACAATTTCCTCCAGTATCAAGATCCCCTAACAGAGTGGTACCTTGGTTACAATTGATAAATCTACATTGACACACAATTTTCACTCTACATCCATAATTGATGTGAGTGTCACTCTTAGTGTCAAACATACTATGGGTTTAGTAAAATAGCAAGTATTGACAATTAGAGTATCATACAGAGTGGCTTCACTGCCCTAAAAATCTTCTGTGCTCCACACAAATACTCCTGCACCAACGATCAAGCAACCATCGATATTTCTATCATCTCCACAGTTTTGTCTTTTCCAAAACATCATGTGGTTGGAATGATACAATGTGTAGTCTTTTCAGATGGGCTTATTTCACTTAGTAATATGGATATGAGGGGTCTCGATATCTTCATTGCTTGATAGTGTACATCTTTTTAGCATTGAATAATTTATTTTCTGGATGTACTACAGATGATTTAGCCTTTAACTACTGAAGTATATGGGGTTCCCTGATGGCTCAGTTGGCAAAGAATCTGTCTGCAATGCAGGAGACTCTGGTTTGATTCCTGGGTCAGGAAGATCCCCTGGAGAAGGGAAAGGCTGCCCACTCCGGTATTTTGGCTGGGAGAATTCCATGGATTGTATAGTCCATGGGGTTGCAAAGAATTGGACATGACTGAGCAACTTTCACTTTCAGTTTACTGAAGTACATCTTAGTTGCTTCTAAGTTTTGGTAATTATGAATAAAACTACTGAATATCTGTGTGAACATATGTGGACATAAGTTTTCAACTCCTTAACGTAAATAGCAAATTGCTGATTCCTATGGAAAGAGTATGCTTAGTTTTGTAAGAAAATGTGAAAATCTCTCCTAAAGTGGCTGTCCCCTTTCTCATTCCCACTGGCAATGAATGAGAGTTCCTCTTTCTCTACCTACTTGCCAGTGTTTGGTGTTGTCGGTGTTCCATATTTTGCCTTTCTAAAAGGTGTGTAGTTGTATCTCATTGCTTTAATCTGCATTCCTCTGATGGACCTTGTTTTCATGTGCTTATTTGCTGTTTGTATATCTTCTTTGATGAGATGTCTGTCAAGGACTTTGGTCCATTTTGTAATCAGGTTATTTTTCTTATTGTTGAGTTTTGTGTGTTCTTTATATATTTTGCATAGCAGTCCTTTATTAGATGTGCTTTTACAAATATTTTCTTGTAGTCTGTGGCTTATTATGTCATCTTCTTGATTATTTTGTAAAATAAGTGACAAAAGAGATTGCAATACTTCTCTAGGCCATTGTTAGCACTGTATAACATGCTGTAGAATTTCTGGATAATGCAAGAACAGAGGAAAAATTAAGCAAACTCTTATAATAGCAAAATAATGTCTTAATTCAGTGAATGTGTGCATTTATAACTGCGTGTGTGGAAGCCTGCCAGGCTCCTCTGTCCACGGGATTCTCCAGGCAAGAACACTGGAGTGGATTGTCAATCCCTCCTCCAGGGGATCTTTCTCATCCAGGGGCCAAATCTGCATCTCTTGTGCCTCCTGCTTTGGCAGGCAGGTTCTTTACCACTAGCACCACCTGGGAAGCCCTATTTATAACTAAAGAAAATAAAGTAAACCATAATAGGAACTGCTTTGCCTTCAGCGCCTCTCTACGTGAAGAAGTTGTTCTTTATCATTAAAATAATGGTTAACATGAATATTGTGTGACAGGAATTATTTCACAATTGAGAAAAATCACTCAGTTTAGAAACAAGATGGCAACAAGGAAAGAATGGAGGTGGACGGGATAGTTGTAAGAGCATCTGCATAAATCAACTGATGTAATAATTAGTAATTATTTAAAAGATTAATTAAATTATTAAAATAATCACATGAAGATTGAATAAAAGTATTAACTCTGGGGATGATTAAAAAATAGGTAAAGTTAAGAAATAGTGAGACATTTGTATCGAACGATTTTGTGTGTATGTGTATGCTCAGACTCTTCGTGACCCCATGCCCACCAGGCTCCTCTCTCCATGGATTTTCCAAGCAACAATACAGGAATGGATTTTTGTTTTCCTCTTCCAGGGCATCTTTCAGACCCAAGGATCAAATCTGCTCTCTTGCATTAGTAGGTGAGGTTAACTGGTAAATAGAAACGCAGATTTCAATTATTGGTAAACAGAAATACAGTTCACAGGCTCGCAAAGAGTCAGATCTGACTTAGCAACTGAAGAACAAATAGAAACAAGGGGAGAAAGGAAAAAGAGGAAAGAAAGAGAGGGAGGAAGTGAAAGAGGAAGAAAGAAAGGTGAAAGGGAGGGAAAGAAGGAGGGAGGAAAGAAGAAAGAAATCTCTCCACTGTTTTCTCAGGCATTTGAGAACATGATATTTTCAGTTGCAAAGACGAGAAAAATAAAACTATTTAAATAACATTGGAGCCTATTATATAGAGTGAAGTAAGCCAGAAAGAAAAACACCAACATAGTGTACCAACGCATATATATGGAATTTAGAAAGATGGTAACGATAACCCTGTATGTGAGACAGCAAAAGAGACACAGATGTATTGAACAGTCTTTTGGACTCTGTGGGAGAGGAAAAGGGTGGGATGATTTGAGAGAATGGCATCGAAATATGTATATTATCATATGTGAAATGAATCGCCAGACCAGATTCGACGCATGATACAGGATGCTCGGGGCTGGTGCACTGGGATGACCCAGAGGGATGGCACGGGGAGGGAGGTGGGAAGGGGGTTCAGGACGGGGAACACATGTACACCCATGGAGGATTCATGTTGATGTATGACAAAACCAATACAATATTGTAAAGTAATTAGTCTGCAATTAAAATAAATATATTTATATTTTAAAAAATAAATGACATTGATAAGTTAAATGGGGATGTGTAACATCACAGCACAAATGGTGATCTTAGAAGTGTAATAATGTGCAATGATGCATGGTTTGAAAGGTATATGGAAGAAACACTAGAAAAGAACCCAGTAGAAGTGTTGGTGTGTCTTTTTGTGAATTTCAGGTTTGGTCTTAAATATATCAAGTAAACTTTTCAAGTTTTGAAAAAAAATAATTTATTGTCAAATGCATACAGTCCCCATTGATCTTTTGTAAAAGAGTTGACTTCATTAGTGCTATTATGAGGTAAAATGTATATTCTAGGGTCTGTGGGTCAGAAGTTGAGGAAAAATGTTTTCTGTCTTTACACCATTCGGAAACACAAGCCAGTTGGTATTTTAAGAAAAAAGGTAAACAATTCATTTTGTTGTCTCCAAATTCTATGGTAAATGGCCTGTAACCAAAACAGCAGATGCCTCTTTTAGTTCAATGAATAATCCGAAAGACAGAAACTAAGAAAATTATACCTTGTACTTCTAAATGATAATAAAATAGCACATTAATATAAGTGAAATTTAAGGGTGATCAGAAACAAACAATGGAATTTAGCATTTAACGATATTTTTGCAGCAGCATTCTGACATTTTCAAGGCAAATGAACCTAGACACATGAAAAGTATTCTGACATCATTAAAACATAAAATGTTTTTGAATGTCTGTAGCTAATATTGCTTTTTTTTCAAAGTAGTATGTTTACAGACAGACATTTTGTACTCATGTTGCAATAACTTTGGGACCAGGAGGTATGAACATCACACTACTTTCTAAATGAATTTTATAAACACAAATCCTTGGGGCAGAGAGGATCCAAAACGGTCCTTACTCTATATGTCAATCTTGATGTTCCAATAAATATACACTTCTCATGGAAACCCCAGTGACCTAAAACGTGTCTTTCATAAAAGAATTTTATACTGAAAACTTTTGAAGCTAAACATGAAGAAAAACTCAGAATCATATTAAAAACAAATTCAATTTAATTTAACAAACATCCAATGCACAGTATTAACTACCAACCACTATTTCAGGTTTCAGGAATAATTAAGCAAGAAGCAATTAAATATAAAATAATGAGACAAAATACACAATAGTGGTATCTATAATTTGTTGTGAAATGGTTATTTATGGAAAGTTGTTGGTAAATTTCTTCAAAATTGTATGACTTTTACAGTGTGCATTAAAATATATATATATATCAGTATTATCTACTTCCAGGGGCAACTTTTTTGAGTTAGCAGTAGATTATCAAAAGTTTTTGCACTGATTTGGAGTTTGGGTCAAGATGTGTAATATTATACACTCCTCAAAAACTACAGTAGTCCCCACTTAGCCTCTGTTTCCACTTCTGTAGTCTCCTCTTAGACTCTGTTTCCTTTTCTGAAGTTTCTGTAAATTGCAGCCACTTGAGGTTCAAAAATATTAAATAAAAATTCCAGAAACAAACAATTCATGTTTTAAATTGTGTGCCATTCTACGAGTGTGATGAAATTTTAAGCCATCCCATTCCATCCCGCCCTGGATGTGAATCATCCCTTGATTCAGCAAACCCCACCAACCACTTAGTAGACACATGGTTATCTGGTTTCACAGCTTTTGTATTCAAGCACCCTTATTTTACCTAATAATGGTCCCAGAGAGCAAGACTGGTGATGATTATGACACTTTGGATATGCCAAAAAGAAGCCATAAAGTGCTTCCTTTAAGTGAAAAAGTGAAAGTTCTCAATAAGGAATGAAAAAAACTCTTACTATGCTCAGGTTACTGAGATCCATGGTAAGAACTTTTTTTTAAAAAAATCAAAGTATAGTTGATTTAAAAGGTTGTGTTAGATTCAGGTGTACAACAAAGTGAATCAATTATACATACACACACATACTCTTTTTTAGATTCTTTACCCATATAGGTCATTACAGAGTTCTCTGTGATTTAGAGTAGGTCCTTAGTGGCTATCTATCTTATATATACCAGTGTGCATATGTCAACCAATTACTTACATTATCACCCCACTTTCCCCTTGGTAACCATAAGTTTGTCTTTGTTATATCTTGACTGTATTTCTGTTTTGCAAATAAGTTCATTTGAACCATTTTTTTAGATTCCATATATAAGCAATTTCATATATTTGTCTTTCTCTGTCTGACTTGCTTTACTCAGTATGACACACTCCAGATTCATCTGTGTTGCCGTATATGGTGTTATTTTCTTCTTCTTTCATGCCTGATTAACACACACACAGATTTAATATTAATAAATATTATTTAACATATATAATATTATAATACAAATATTAATATATATAATATACAATATTATAATAATATATTATATATAATATTATATACAAATATTAATATATATAATACTGGGGTCACAAAGAATCAGACACAACTGAGGGACTGAACTGAACTGATATAATATATATACATATATATATTGCATATCTTCTTTATCCATTCCTCTGTTATGGACATTTAGGTTACATTCATGTCCTTGCTATTGTAAATAGTGCTGCAATAAGCTTAGGGGTACATATTTTTTCTGAATTATGGTTTCTTCTGGATATATGTCTAGGAGTTGAATTGCAGGATCATATGGTAGCTCTATTTTTAGTTTTTAAAGAAATCTCCATACTGTCCTCCGGACTGGCTGTACCAATTTACATTCCCTCCAACAATGTAGGAGGGTTCCCTTTGCTCTACACCCTCTCCAGCACCTATTGTTTATAGGTATTTTTTTTTTTTTTGATGATGGCCATTCTGCCCTCTGTTAGGTGATACCTCATTACAATTTTGATTTGCATTTCTTTAACTGTTAGCATTGCTGAGCATCTTTTCATGTGCCTTTTGGCTATCTGTATGTCTTCTTTGGAGAAATGCCTATTTAGAGCTTGTGTCCATCTTTATTAGATTATTTGTTTGCTTGTTTTTTCATATTGAGCTGCATGAGCTGTTTGTATATTTTGGAGATTAATCCTTTGTTGGTAGCTTCATTTGAAAATATTTTCTTCCATTCTATGGGTTGTCTTTTTGTTTTGCTTATGATAAGAACAAATCTTCTATTCAAAAAATCATGAAGAGAGAGAAATAAATTTGTATCAGTTTTGATGTCACACCTGGAGCTGCAATAATTGCAGTCACAACATGTGATAAATGCTTAGTTAAAATGGAAAAGGCTTTAAATTTGTAAAATAACACATTTTGAGAGACAGAGAGATCACATTCACATAACTTTTATTACAGCATTGTTATAATTGTTTTATTTTATTATTGGTTATTAAAGGTTTACTGTACCTAATATAAATCAAATCTTATCATAGGTACGAATGTATAGGAAAAAACATAGTGTATATAGGATTTCGTAGTACCACAGTTTCAGACATACACTCAGGGTCTTGGAACATATCCCTCTTGGATAAGGGGTGGAACACTGTCTCAGCATCATCCCTGAGTGATATAACTTTCATCATAACCCTATAGGATGTTTTTCCTAATTTACTTGTTACAAAGTTATTTCCAGGCTCTCATGAAGTTCTAAACATAAGAAACCATATAATATCATATACTATACAATAAGATCCATCTGTAGATACATCCTTGAGAAACTGGTATGTGTTTTATGTTTAAGTAATGGTTAAAGGAAACCATGTCATAAACTTGGCATTTTCTACATATTCAACACCTATAAAGTCTTGAGCATAGTAAAAGGAGGGGAAAATTGCAAATAACCATTTACCTTTGCTGTAGCTTTAAAAATATTTAATTATCCTTATGGAATTATTGCAGCCTGAAAAAAATGACTCATCATTTTTTAAAGTTATTTTTTGTTTGGGAATCTAGGATAAAGGCTTAACCGCTAAGGAATCATATACTAGGACCTAATTCGTTATTACACTGGGACTCTTGGTAATTTTCATAGTTTAACCATAAGATAGAAATATGGACTTGGTCCCTAGGTTACAAATAACTCTTCTTCCACCCAACATGAAGTCAATGAGAAGAAATTTTAACATAGTGCATGTGATAGCAGCTAGGCAAACTGTCATGTTTATAAGCAAGTCTTGAAAGCAATTCATGCAAATTGCATAGCAGATTGTTGTCACCGGATCTTGCATGCTGTGGGCAAAGAGTCCATAACAATGGAATTGACAGGTTGCAAACAAAAAAAATTTAAAAAAAGGGGGGGGTGGACAATGGGATGAAAAACATTATTTTAGAGAATAAAAGTGTAAACACATTTAGAGTTAGACAAACATAACTTGCTAAAAATAATTTCGGTCTTCCAAAAAACTAGAAAAACACGTTCATGAAGTGATAACTGCTGGGCAGATAAAATTTAAAAATTAAAAATAAACAAGAAACCTTATTTACATGTAGAAGAAATGATCAGAAAGGATTATATGATTAATGAAAATGTGGGGGAAAATTTTTGAAATTAAAATGAATGTGAAGGTTTAAAGTCTTAATAAATTAAACCATTATCTGCACACTAAGTAAAAAAGTCATGAACTTAATCATTTATGAACATAGTTGTCATAAATTTATATTTCACTGTAACACTGTAATATATCTGTTTCTTTTGAGTTTTTGTTCTGGAAAATTTTAGAATGAATTGTAGAAAGCATCATTTCCTCGAAAATAAAACACTATGTCCCTGGAGAATGCAAAATTGAACTTCTTTGAAGTCTGAGTGGGGGGCGTTGAGTGGTGAGTTTTCTGAGACAGGAATCTATTTGCTTTGTTTTCCTTCTTATCCCAGTAGTGCTCCAGAATTGTTAAGCAGATAAGAAAGTTGTCTTCACCTGCTAAGTCCTAATGTGTACCCAGAAAAAGTGATATACAGCTGGCCCTGCTTATCCTTGAGTTCTGTATCCATGGTGTCAACTAATGTGAGATCAGATATATTTGGGGAAAAAAATTATCTAGAAAGTTCAAAAAAACAAAACGAATTTGCCACATTTTGTCAACTATTTACATTGCGTCTGCATTGTGTTAATATGATCTATGGATGATTTGAAATATATGGGAGGATATACATATGTATATGCAAATAGGATACCATTTTATATTATTATAAAGACTTCAACTTTTATGGATTTTGGTAACCTTGGCAGTGCTAGAACCAATGAATGTCCCATGAGTTCCCAGGGACAACTATATAGGTGTGCTTTGAAAATAAAGCTCTGATTAGAACTTCAAAAAGGCATGTGTGTGTCCCATAAACAGAATTAAGAAAATTTCTAAATCAAGAAATCTAAGATAGAGGCACAAGAATAAGGATGCTACCAGAAAAAAATGGTGAATCTTGGAAACTAAAAATGCACCTCTCCTCCTCCAATTTTACTTTATTTAATTTTATTTTTGAAGTAAAGAATGATAAATATGGTTCAGTTTATATATATATACATATATATATATGTATATATATATTCTGAATGTCTCAGTAATATTATATGTTGAAGTGTTGTTAATTAAACAATGTTATACTAAAAAGGGGCTTCCTTGGTGGCTCAGATGGTAAAGAATCCACCTGCCATGTGGGAGACCTGGGTTCGATCCCTGGGTTGGGAAGATTCCCTGGAGGAGGGCATGACCACCTGGAGGTCCATGGCCATTCTTGCCTGGAGAATCCCCATGGACAGAGGAGCCTGGCAGCTACAGGCCACAAAATCACAAAGAGTCAGACACAACTGAGCAACTAAGCACAGCACATACGAAAAAAACTTACAGATGGCTCTGCTGCTTATTCAGATATTGACATTTTCAGAACAAGTCCAAGAAGAGAAGGCTACTTACTATATATCATACCAGAATTGCATATATATTACCAGTATTTTGTCAAAAAATAAAAGTGGGATTTTCCTGGGGTCCATTGTTTAAGACTTTGGCTTCCAATGCAAGAGGTGTGGGTTTGATCCCTGGTTAGGAGCTAAGATCCCGCATGGTGCACAGCCAAAAAAGCAAAGCAGAGAACAGAAGCAATATTGTAACTAATTTAACAGAGGCTCAAAATTGGTTCACATTTAGAAAAAAAAAATTTAATATACATTTATTTATTTTAATTGGAGGTTAATTACTTTACAATATTGTATTGGTTTTGCCATACATCAACATGAATCCGCCACAGGTATACACGTGTTCCCCATCCTGAGCCTCCCTCCCTCCTCCCTCCCCGTACCATCCCTCTGGGTCTTCTCAGTGCACCAGCCCCAAGCATCCAGTATCAAGCATCGAACCTGGACTGGCGACTTATTTCATATATGATATTATACATGTTTCAATGTCATTCTCCCAAATCATCCCAACCTCGCCTTTTTAAGTGACTAATATTCTTGTCGTTCATTTGCTAAGTCATGTCCGACTTTGTCACCCTTTGGTTAGCCAGACTCCACTATCTCCCAGAGTCTGCTTCAAATCAGGTGGCCAAAGTATTGAAGCTTCAGCTTCAGCATCAGTCCTTCTAATAATATTCAGAGTTGATTTCCTTTAGAATTGACCGGCTTTATCTCCTTACTGTCCAAGGAACTCTCAAGAGTCTTCTTCAGAAACACGATGCAAAAGCATCAATTCTTCAGCCCTCAGCCTTTTTTATTGTCCAACTGTCACATCCATACATGACTACTGGAACAACCATAGCTATGACTATATGGACCTTTGCTGACAAAATGATGTCTTTGCTTTCTAATAAGCTACTTAGGTTGATCATAGCTCTTCTTCCAAAAAGCACACTTTTTCTAATTTCATGGCTGCAGTCACCTTCCACAGTAATATATATATATATTCAGTTCAGTTTAGTCGCTCAGTCATGTCCAACTCTTTGCAAACCCATGAATTGCAGCACGCCAGGCCTCCCTGTCCATCACCAACTCCCAGAGTTTACTCAAACTCATGTCCATCGAGTCAGTGATGCCATCCAGCCATCTCATCCTCTGTCATCCCCTTCTCCTTCTGCCCCCAATCCCTCCCAGCACCTGGGTCTTTTCCAATGAGTCAACGCTTTACATGAGGTAGACAAAGTATTGGAGTTTCAGCTTTAGCATCAATTCTTCCATTGAACACCCAGAACTGATTTTCCCTTAGAATGGCCTGGTTGGATCTCCTTGCAGTCCAAGGGACTCTCAAGAGTCTTCTCCAACACCACAGTTCAAAAGCATCAATTCTTCAGCTCTCAACTTTCTTCACAGTCCAAATCTCACATCCATACATGACCACTGGAAAACCCATAGCCTTGACTAGATGGACCTTTGTTGGCAAAGTAATGTCTTTGCTTTTGAATATGCTATCTAGGTTGGTCATAACTTTCATTCCAAGAAGTAAGCGTCTTTTAATTTCATGGCTGCAATCACCATCTGCAGTGATTTTGGAGCCCCCAAAAATAAAGTCTGACACTGTTTCCACTGTTTCCCCATCTATTTCCCATGAAGTGATGGGACCGGATGCCATGATCTTCATTTTCTGAATGTTGAGCTTTAAGCCAACTTTTTCACTCTCCTCCTTTACTTTCATTAAGAGACTTTTTAGTTCCTCTTCACTTTCTGCCATAAGGGTGGTGTCATCTGCATATCTGAGGTTATTGATATTTCTCCCGGCAATCTTGATTCCAGCTGGTGCTTCTTCCAAGCCCAGCGTTTCTTATGATGTACTCTGCATACAAGTTAAATAAACAGGGTGACAATATACAGCCTTGACATACTCCTTTTTCTATTTGGAACCAGTCTGTTTTTCCATGTCCAGTTCTAACTGTTGCTTCCTGACCTGCATACAGATTTCTCAAGAGGCAGGTCAGGTGGTCTGGCATTCCCATCTCTTTCAGAATTTTCCACAGTTTATTATGATCGACACAGTCAAATGGTTTGGCATAGTCAATAAAGCAGAAATAGTTGTTTTTCTGGAACTCTCTTGCTTTTTCAATGATCCAGCAGATGTTGGCAATTTGATCTCTTGTTCCTCTGCCTTTTCTAAAGCCAACTTGAACATCTATATTACTTTTTCTCAATTCACATAGAATAAATAAATGCATAGTCATTCTAACAGCAAATATGAAAATGTTCTCATCAAAACTTGTGTACCTGTTGTGTGCAAGGTAATACAGCTACCAGGAAGAAGCACACAAAAAATGTGTCATATAAGCATTATTATAATTGCTGCTGTTGTTTTAATTAGTGGTGGCAACAGTAGTGTTAAGATTTTTATATCATGTGACTTTTTTCCTCCCTATGATTTGTTAATCCTCATCCAATACATTGCATTTCAGAAAATTAGGAGCAACATTCTGCATTAATTCTCATTTACCTTTTTTAAGAGACCATAGTATCTACAGCAATCCTCATGATATAAAGTCATGGAACAAGTAAATGGGCATGAATCACTTCCATCTTCCAGACATTAATAATATATTAATAATGTCTCATGGTCAACAGATTAGTCAAGCCCTCTTGATTTTTCATGTAGTTTATTAGATATATTAAGTGATATATTAGATTATCACTTATTTATTCCTTTACTCAATAAGTGTTTCTTGACTCCCATTAGAGTTACTTGAGATACAGTAATAAAACAGAGTCTCTGTCTTCAAGAGTAGGTGGGTCATGACTCATCCCTTATGAAAGATACACATGACTGTATCATCCATCAGAAATGTATCATGAGCTAGTGACAGCAGAAACCCAAGAGTTTTCAGAAGTTCATTGTGTGAAGAATAATCTACACCTGACTTGCTGTGATGGGATTATCTGGGCTTTTAGAGAACTGGTGTCTTTGAGTTACATTCTTTTTTCCTATGGGTTTCTTTAGTGGCATGTCTTCTCCTTTTGTCCTTATTTTGTTCCTCGGTACAAGCATCCCTAATGTATCTCCTTGACACTTTTAAACCTGTTGAATTTTATTTTGTTTTATTTCTTGTTGGTGTTTTATCCCCTTTAAGTGAGATAGGCTTGGAGGTGAAGCTGTGGTAAGAGAAATGCCCTTCCTACAATGAACACAAAACTCTGTCAAGTATTTCCCCTTAGAATATCGATCTTCATTATGAAGAAGCCCTGAATCAATTTCAAAATGATTTTTCTCTACTTCTTACCCTCTCAGAATTTTTCTCATTCTGAGTGAGAAGCTTATGATGTGAGTCAAGTATACTGAAGGGGAAAGACCCTTTAAGAGTGCAACTCCCAGAAACTTCTCACATTCACCTATTTCCACACTCTGTTCTAGCAGTTCGTCAAAGTACCATTTTTGAGTTCCTTCCAGTTTTAGATTCAGCAATTTTTCTTCAGGGAAGCAGCAACTTTTCTTCAGTATGTGTCTCTAGATGATTCTGTCTCCAGATTAACAGATGACAGTTTCCACTGAACAGAGTTTTCTGATAGGTCACAAATAAGTCATTGTTGTTCAATTCTCCCAATCTCTGTCTACTGTAATGATGATAGTGAGATATGCAAGCTCTTTACGGTTGGTACTGAAATTGGAACCTCAAATATCACTATTATTAACCTAGCTATCTCAGTGATATATCATTCCACTCCAGAATTTTTATATTAGAGCAATGAACATGGTGTAAGGGGCAAATATAATTTAAACACAGCCATAAATGAAGGGCTTCCCAGGTAGCTCAAATGATAAACATTCTGCCTGAAATGCAGAAGACCAGGGTTTGATCCCTGGGTCAAGAAGATCTCCTGGAGAAGGGCATGGCAACGCACTCTAGTATTCTTGCCTAGAGAATCCCATGGACAGAGGAGCCTGGTGTGTTGCAGTCCATGGATTTGCAAAGAGTTGACATGACTGAGTGACTAACACACAAACATAATGTAAAATACCATTGATATAAAACCTACCTCAAGGGATGTAACATAGGAAAAGGAATAAAGTATCAATCATGCTCTGATACAGATAGTCTAGATGAAGAGCAAAGGTGTTATATGGAGCCAAACTTTTCTCTAGCAGAGAAAAGTGAAGAGTTGAGAATTAAAAACTGTGAAACATGATGCAAAAATTGAGAAAGCATCAATTTGAAGTTTAGAGGTTCACAGACTTTTTTTTCTTAATGAATGTTTCTAAAGGTGCAGCTTGTGCATGGAAACAATAATAACAGAGGTGATATCATCTCATTTGGAATAATGTCAAAATATTGAAACTTATAAAGCTCATTTTTATTTTTGAGAATATTTACAGGGAGTAGATCTCCTACAAGATGGTAGAGTAGAAGGACATGCACTCATCTTCTCCTGCAAGAACTCCAAAACTACAACTCACTCTTGAACAACCATCTACAGGAGAGTGTTGGATCCCACCAAAAAAAGATACCCCACATCCAAGGGAAAAAGAGAAACCCCAGTTATATTGTAGGAGGGGTGAAATCACATTTACAAGCAAACCTCAAACCCACCAGAGATGCACAGACAACTCAAAAAAAACTTGTGTGTGCCAGGACCCAGAGACCCCAAAGAGACTGAGCCAAAACTTTGTTAGAGTGTTTTCTGTGGAGATGGCTGGAGGGCATCACGGACTCGATGGACATGAGTCTGAGTGAACTCAGGGAGATGGTGATGGACAGAGAGGCCTGGCGTGCTGCAATTCATGGGGTCGCAAAGAGTTGGGCACAACTGAGCGACTGAACTGAACTGAACTGAACTGATGGATCAAGAGTGAACTGCTGCGAGGGCAGGGGCTCTGGGTACAGTAAACCTGGGTGTGGCATAAGCCCTCTTGGAGGAGATTGCCATTAACCCCACCACAGAGCCACCATAACTTACACAAGACTGGAGAAACAGACTCTTGGAGGGCACAAATAAAACCTTGTGCACACCGAGACCGAGGAGAAAGGAGCAGTGAACCCACAGGAGACTGAACCAGACTCGCCCATGAGTATCCAGAAGTCTACAATGGAGGTATGGGTGGGAAGTGGCCTGCTGCAGTGTTGGGGGAACTGAGTGCATCAGTGCATGCATTGGACCTTTTGAAAGAGATCTCCATTATCTTAGCTACCTCCACCATAGTTTGGCCTCAGGTCCAAAAATAGGGAGGGAACATAGCCCCACCCATCAACAGAAAATTGGATTAAATATTTACTGAGCATGGTCCCACCCATCAGACAAGAACCAGTTTCCCATCAGTCAGTCTCTCTCATCAGGTGGCTTCCATAAGCCTCTTATCCTTATCTATCAGAAGGCAGTTCAGTTCAGTTCAGTCCCTCAGCCCTGTCTGACTCTTTCTGAACCAAGAATTGCTGCATGCCAGGCCTCCCTGTCCATCACCAACTACCAGAGTTCACTCACACTCATGTCCATCGAGTCAGTGATGCCATCCAGCTATCTCATCCTTGGTCATCCCCTTCTCCTCCTGCCCCCAATCCCTCCCAGCATCAAAGTCTTCTCCAGTGAGTCAACTCTTTGCATGAGGTGGCCAAAGTACTGGAGTTTCAGCATTAGCATCATTCCTTCCAAAGTAATCCCAGGGTTGATCTCCTTCAGAATGGACTGGTTGAATCTCCTTGCAGTCCAAGGGACCCTCAAGAGTCTTCTCCAACACCACAGTTCAAAGGCATCAATTCTTCAGCACTCAGCCTTCTTCATAGTCATACTGTCACATCCATACATGACTACTGGAAAAACCATAGCCTTGACTAGATGGACCTTAGTCGGCAAACTAATGTCTCTGCTTTTGAATATACTATCTAGGTTGGTCATAACTTTTCTTTCAAGGAGTAAGCGTCTTTCAATTTCATGGCTGCAGTCACAATCTGCAGTGATTTTGGAGCCCCCAAAAATAAAGTCTGACACTGTTTCCACTGTTTCCCCATCTATTTCCCATGAAGTGATGGGACCAGATGCCATGATCTTCGTTTTCTGAATGTTGAGCTTTAAGTCAACTTTTTCACTCTCCTCTTTTACTTGCATCAGGAGGCTTTTTAGTTCCTCTTCACTTTCTGCCATAAGAGTGGTGTCATCTGCATATCTGAGGTTATTGATATTTCTCCTGGCAATCTTGATTCCAGCTTGTGTTTCTTCCAGTCCAGCGTTTCTCATGATGTACTCTGCATATAAGCTAAATAAGCAGGGTGACAATATACAGCCTTGACGTACTCCTTTTTCTATTTGGAACCAGTCTGTTTTTCCATGTCCAGTTCTAACTGTTGCTTCCTGACCTACATACAGATTTCTCAAGAGGCAGGTCAGGTGGTCTGGTGTTCCCATCTCTTTCAGGATCAGAAAGAATGAAAACCACAATCACAGAAAACTAAACAAACTCATCACATGGACCACAGCCTTGTCTAACTCAATGAGACTATGAGTTATGCCATACAGGGCCACCCAAATGGATGGGTCATGGTGGAGAGTTCTGACAAAATGTGGTCCACTGGAGAAGGGAATGGCAAGCCAATTCAGTATTCTTGCCTTGAAAACCCCATGAATAGTATGAAAAGGCAAAAAAGATAGGACACTGAAAAATGAACTCCTCAGGTTGGTAGTTGCCCAGTATGATACTGGAGGTCAATGGATAAATAACTCCAGACAGAATGAAGAGATGGAGCCAAGGCAAAAACAACACCCAGTTGTGGATGTGATTGGTGATGGAAATAAAGTACAATACTTTGAAGAGAAATATTGCATGGGAACCTGGAATTTTAGATCCATGAATGAAGGCAAATTGGAAGTGATCAAACCAGAGATGGCAAGAGTGAACATCAACATTTTAGGAATCAGTGAACTAAAATGGAATGGGTGAATTATGGCCGAAAGTGAAGAAGAACTAAAAAGCCTCTTGATGAAAGTGAAAGTGGAGAGTGAAAGAGTTGGCCTAAAGCTCAACATTCAGAAAATGAAGATCATGGTATCCGGTCCCATCACTTCATGGGAAATAGATGGGGAAACAGTAGAAACAGTGTCAGACTTTATTTTTTTGGGCTCCAAAATCACTGCAGAGGGTGACTGCAGCCATGAAATTAAAAGACACTTACTCCTTGAAAGAAAAGTTATGACCAACCTAGATAGTATATTCAAAAGCAGAGACATTACTTTGCCGACTAAGGTCCGTCTAGTCAAGGCTATGGTTTTTCCAGTGGTCATGTATGGATGTGAGAGTTGGACGGTGAAGAAGGCTGAGCGCTGAAGAATTGATGCCTTTGAACTGTGTTGTTGGAGAAGACTCTTGAGAGTCCCTTGGACTGCAAGGAGATCCAACCAGTCCATTCTGAAGGAGATCAGCTCTGGGATTTCTTTGGAAGGAATGATACTAAAGCTGAAACTCCAATACTTTGGCCGCCTCATGAGAAGAGTTGACTCATTGGAAAAGACCCTGATGCCAGGAGGGATTGGGGGCAGAAGGAGAAGGGGACAACAGAGGATGCCATCCAGATGGCTGGATGGTTCACTGACTTGATGGACATGAGTTTGGGTGAATTCTGGGAGTTGGTGATGGACAGGGAGGCTTGGCATGCTGCAATCCATGGGGTCACAAAGAGTCGGACACGACTGAGCAATTGATCTGAACTGAACTGAACTGATATGTGTTTATAACTTTTATATTCCTGGTGGGTTGAACTTTAAGCATTATGAGATATTTCTCTTTTTACCTAGTAACATTTATTTTTTTTTTGGTCTTAAATGCTTACCTAAAACACTTGATGTGCAGACCATAATTTTTTTTAAGATAAGTTGCTTTCCCTCATGTATATTTAAATTCACGAAATTAGAAGGCAAGCACACAGGAGATGACTTTCTAGAAATAAAAAGAACTCTTGAAAAAAAATTCAATATAAATGGTCAAAAAATATCTGAACAGACATCACACTTAAAAATATAAATGAATTGTTAATAAACATATTAGAATGTTCTACATGAAATTTGATTAAATATGAAATTTAATTTCATATTCATCAGAATTGTTAAAATTTGAAATAGAAAATCAAGTGCTGAGAAGTATATGGGGCAACTGAAAGCCTCCTGTACTGCTGGTGGATATGTAAAATGGTTAGATCTACTTTGACAACCAAATCTAAAATTTTAAACATGTGTTTGCCATAAGTTACAATAATTCAATTCCTAGATGTGTACATAGAAGAAATGGAAACAGCCATATAAAGATTTTTATGCAAAAGTTTATAAAATGTTTTTGGTAATAGCATAATTGGAAATCAAATTATTGCAAACAGGAGAATACTGGATATACAATTTGTGCTATATCCACACATTAGATAACTTCCAAGCAATAGAAAAGAATGAACTACACACACATTAGTACAGATAATATCAAAATTATTACACTGAGTGAAAGAAGTCATACAATATTGAGTGCCTACTGTGTAAACTCATTTAAGTAAAATTTCAGAAAAATAAAATCTAATTTAGGTAAAAGAAAGCAGAGGAGTGAGGAAGAGCAGTGGAGAAAAAGAGATTACAAATGGGCACAAGGAAACTTTTGGGGATAAAGAAAATGGGCCTTATTTTGACTATACTGATGGTTTCACAAGTACATCCATACATCCAAACACAGTAAATAATATACATTTAATAAGTGCAGCTTATAATGAATCACTAACCACTCTATAAAGTGATAAAAACAGCATATTTCCAAACATATTTTCATTGGTTGTGATATTTAATTTAATCTTAAAACATTCTCCAGCCTCTAATCAGAATCCAGTTCAGAGATACAGCTTCAAAAGTGACCATGAAATAATGCTCTTTTCCCTTCCTTTATTAAAATTAAGTGTAAATGGAGTGAAAGAAAAAGGTGAACAGATACAAGTATTCTAAATGCAAAATATCATGGTCTGAATTGAACTTGAGTAAGTTCCCAGCAGTAGAAATAGCCTGCATTTTAGTTTAGGGTGAGATTGGGAGATTTTTATAGAGGGGAGTATAAGAAATGGAATACTTTCATTTTTTACTTGTTTCAACTTTTTATCAGTCCCTTTCATTTCTCTTATTTCTTCTTTTCCCTCTGTTGCTTTTATTTTTCTTAGTTCTTGTCTACATATTTTTTATTTTATATATTGTATTTACTTTATATCTCATTTCTGTCTCTTTATTTGTATCCAGACAATATTCAACTTTAATATTTTACTTTCCACTTTTTTCTTTCCATTCATTGCTTCAATCATAACGTGTGTGCCTTTATGTTTTGTTTTTATTTCCATCTTATCATCTTAATTATATACCTCTGAAACATAACGTTATTAAATCTATTAGTGTACCATTATTTCTTGTATTTCTATTATATTTAAATTTAAGAGCAATTATAAAAAACTTAAAGTCACATGTGGGAGCAATAATGCCTAGTGAAATTCATTTTTATAATTTTCTATAAGTAGCAATTAGTTGAGCTATGATTAAATCCCTGGTGTTTTCAGTTCTTATTTACTATACCACCAAGTTGGCAAATCTTTCCATATTCTTCCATGCTGATAATCACTTTATAATATTATGCCTAACTAATTTAAAATTCTAGCAACAGTTATGCATTTGATTAACTAGAGGGTTATTTTTTGAGTTGATATTGGAGTGAGAAAGTATGTTTGTAAGTATGTTCATAAATAATGGAAAACATAGCTTGTGCTATCAGATATCAGAAGTGCTGTAATAGAGTAACAAGAAATGAATTTTCACTTGGCAGTGTTAAACACATAAATACATGGTCTATGTAGAATCCCAACGTTCCCAGATTAACATTAACACTTAAAAAGCTTTAACTTTCTTTTCTTGAAAACCTGTGAACAGAAGTAAAATAGTATATCCCATAAAGGAATCACAAATAATATTAGAAACATGTCTTAATATATAAGGCTATTAGACTATGATTTTTTTAAATTTTTTTAATATTTTATATTATATATCATAAAAAGTAAATATGCATTTTAAAGCTTTTTTCACATAGTAATGCATTTATAAGAAAGTAGAAATATTCAAAATAAACTGTGTAGAAATGTATTTGGGAGGTTAAATCAGTTATGACTAAAAACCAGACCTCAGATATATATATACCTATTGAGTTATATACTTTCAATGATTTGATTCTTAATAAAAGCAACATACAGTAGTATTTAAATTATTATTTAAAAATATTATGACTATTAATATTTACCTTAATAAATCATATAAGCATTATAGATCATCACACCCATTGTTTAATTTCAATTAAACCTAATATTTAGGTCATCAAATAACTTTTAAATTTCTGTACTTAAAAAGAAAATTGAAGTCTATATTAACTTTGGTCTCAGTCTTGGATGGAATAAACAATACATAAAAAATTTCTGTCTTGTTGGTTACTATGAGTGAAATGACACAGAACATACAAGACATACAAAAGACAGACAGGACACCACTCTGGCCAGAGGAACAACTGGGCAAACTAATTGCCGTTTATTATTATAAAGCCCTCCTTAGGCAGAATTCCAGATTGTAAGAATAAGCCTTTTCAGTACAGTGCAGGTGCATACATGTTATCGTATAGCAAAGGGGAGTGAAATCTCTGTCTACTGAAGAGTCTGCCCAAAGCCCTCATCTCCTTCTTATCTCAAGAAGGGAATGCGCCCTCGTTTGCAAGGGACCATTAAACTCAAGGCTGTGTCCAGACTCTTTGGCAGAACGCCTCGTATGCAAGGACACTAAGCCTGAGCAGAGAGACCCGTTTGCAGGCATATCTCTGCTATCCTATTAACCCTTCATCTCCCCCTTTTTTATTTATTTAAGCCCGCGAGACATTTGTATTGATGTTTTGTAGAGCAAGGCTTAAAGCTGTAGGCGGCCAACCTCCAGCCTCACCAGCCCCTCTTGCAGCTGTGCCTCTTAGGTTGCCCTCCTCTGAGGGTCTTACCCGTCATTGGCTATCCAGCCACCTCTTGGGGGCTAGGCGGAATCTCTCTAGATGATGGGCATCTAGAACTCTTTTTATTTATGTCTCGGTTAATCTCTTGAAGGGCTCATGTTAAATGGTACAGGTGTTATACAAAACAGAAGAATTCCAATCGTATTTCAACACACTTCGTGTAGATAAAACAGCCAATTGATCTCCAAGCCAGGAAATGGTGTGTTTGAAGATTGAGCACGTCGGTAGCAAGTTGTGCATCCAAATCTCGCTGTTGTTGCCATAACAAATGAGAGTCTTTTTCCCAGTCCTGAACAAAATCAGCTGTTTGAATTCCTTGGTGTAACGCAAGGCCTGCTACAGCTGCTGTTGCAGTTACTGATGCGACTGCGAGAATCGAAGCAATGACCACAGCAAGCATACGTCGAGATCGGTGTAGCAAAATCTGTACAGCGGTTACTAGATGAAAAACAGCAAAAGAATCTGACCACGGCCGAGTCAGATTTATAGGCAACCATACTTCTGTCTGAGCTTTAATAATTACTAGCGAGAAATTGGAGTTAAAGTCTTGTCTTTCAAATTTTTCCTACCAAGACATTTACACATTGAGTTAAATTACAATAGTCACATGACATAGACCCCACAGTATCATTCCAGGTCCAATTCCCATATAACAATGCAAAAGGACATTTTACACATGCCATTGTGGAATAAGACTTATTAACATGTAAATTAACATGGAATGGACCCGAAGAGTCACCACTGTCCAAAGTATAATTTCCTGACAAGATAGTGAGATTACCAGAAACCACCCATAGTTTTCAAATATCTCCTTGAATGTGCGGATATCCTTGCAATTGTAATTGAGGAGGGACAAGTGCAAATTGCTGCCATTTAACTGTTTCATTACCATTGCCCATCAAAGTGGTATTTGCACGATGCCACCTAAAAGGTTTATTTGACCATTTTTCTAAGAATTGTCCATGATCTGGACTCCAATCTACAATGATGGCCCCAGAATAATTCATGACCGTAAAGGGTCGATGACCTCGGCAACATTCCCACTCCAAAGATTCTAGAGAAGGAACAAAAAAGTTAACAGGACATAGCGACATGTGTTTTCCATTATGAATATCTATCAGTTCTGTCGAGGTGCTAAATCCCCTGGTGGAAACAAGCACAGTAAAAGTAGCAAAATGGTAATTATTATGCTTTACCCCCCATGTATTATAGGAATGATGAGAATGTTCCTTAGTGGACAGACAAAAGGGGTGTCCCCTTATACATAAAGGAATACCTTCCACTGCAATGGTCAAATTATTAATATTATATTATTGTTTATGATGAGATAGTTGTTCTATTCCCCCGCAAGCTGGCAGGGGAAAGAAGGCAGTCTCATTAGTACACACCTGCACTTCTGGTTCCCCCCAGGAAACTGTTCTTACTAATGGGGGATTAGGTATATATGCCCAATATGTATGATTACTTGCCGATACACCAATTACCTGACATGTCGCCACCACCATCATGGCAAGCAAAAGATTGGTAGGATTCAGAGGTTGCCCCGCCTTCACTGTCTTTTCTGCTTTCTGAGTCAACCTCTTCATTTGACCCCATGTAGGAGGTGTTGCTTCCCTTGTACAGGAGGTAAGGCTTCTCTGCATAGTAAGCTCTTCAAATTTTTGAACAAGGGGATCAGCCATTGTTGATTTTGATCAATCTTGCTAGGGTCCAAAACCTGTAATTATCAACAGAAATGAAAGCATACCCTCGTCCCAAATATATTAAGGATGCTGGGATCCAACCTTTCTCTTTATCTTTATACCAAATAGGCGTATTCAAGATCTTCTTATCCTCTTCTTTCCCTTGAAAATGCAACTTTGCTGCTGATAGATTTCCCTCGCTCCAAACATTTAAAAAATTTAGGATAAGTAAGGTTTTATTCAGAATGTCTTTAGGTTTCATAAATCTCTCTTGTTCCCCCTTTTTTATTTTTTCAAGATAATCATGCAAGGTACCATTAGCTCTTTCAATGATAGCTTGCCCTTGACTATTATAAGGAATACCAAAAGTATGAGTTATATGGTACTGAGATAAAAAGTGAGCTAATTTTGCGGATTGGTAAGCAGGTGCATTATCAGTTTTCAATTCAATTGGTAATCCCATAACTGCAAAATAAGATAACAAATGAGTAACAACAGTGTCAGCCTTTTTAGAATGTAATGCAGTGGCCCATTGAAAATGTGTGCAAGTGTCTATAGTATGATGCACACATTTTTGTTGTCTGAAAGAATAAATGTAAATTACATTTATTTGCCATATCTGATTTGCTTGTTGTCCTCTTACGTTGACACCTGGTGGGGTAAATGGCAAAGCAAAGGGTGCACATATGGAACAAGAACGAACAATATTTTGAGCTTGTTTTCGAGTAATAGCATGAGATTTTTGTAACCCTTTGGAGTTGGTATGTTGTAAGAGATGTTCTTGCTTTGCTGCTTCTATAGGATAAAGTAAGGCATCAATTGTAGCATTTCCAAATGATAAGGGTCCTGGAAGGGCAGAATGTGCATGGATGTGAGTAAAGAAAATTAACTCTGAACGCTGCAAAAGCAATTGTTGTACTTGGTAAAACAATTTATCAATAACTGTTTTAAAAGTCAGTGGAAGGGAGACATGAGGAAGCTGTAGGCAAGAGAGAACAGCATATCGAGAATCTGAAACAATGTTAATAGGAAGTTGGGGAAAATCTTGTAAAACTAAATAGATAGCCCACAATTCAGCGGGCTGTACAGAAGAAAATGAGTGGGGGAGAACCTTGGAATTTTCCGGGGTCCAATATCCAGCAGTATTTTTATTTGCATCTGTAAAAATAGTGGGTCCCTTAACTGGAACATCTGAAATTGGGTAATGAGATATCATAGTGTTAGTCCGGAGAAAATCAATTTCGATGATGGATAATGATTAGAAAATGAACCAGGATATGAGGCAAGAGAAATTTGCCAGTTTTCATTAAATTGTAAACATTAAGATATTTGAGCAGTTGTTAACTGAGTAACAATCTGGTGTGGTTCACATCCTGATAATTGTAAAATACGATGGCGACCTTTCTGTATAAGGAAGGCTAATTTATCCATATATATAGTCAATTTTTTGGAAAAACTGTTAGGTAAGAAAACCCATTCTATTAATCCTTTTTCTTGAGCAATTACACCAGATGGGGAATAAGGGGTATGAAATATGATAAAAGAAATAGGTTGAGACGCATGTAAGTAAGTTAAAAAGCCGTCATTTAGCCGTTGCTCAACAAATTGAAGTTCCTGTAAAGCCAATGGGGTTAAGGTCCGGGGTCTACCCAGAGCTGTATCTCCTTCTAAAGTAGAAAACAAATGTCATAATTAATAAGTAGGAATCCCAAGTACCGGGCGTAGCCAATTAATATCTACCAATAACTTTTGAAAATCATTTAAGGTTTTGAGACGGTCTCTTCTAATTTGCAGCTTTTGGGGCCTAATTCTATGTTGTTCCAATATTGTCCCTAAATATGAAATAGGAAAGTCCTTTTGAATTTTTTCCAGGGCTATCTGCAAATTGTATAGTCTCAAAGCCTCCTGTACTTGTAAAAAGAATTCATCACGTTCAACAATACTAGGAGCTGCCAATAGGAGATCATCCATATAATGATATAGAATATAATTGGGGTATTCTTGACGAAGGGATTGTAAAGAGCGAGCTACGAATTCTTGGCATAAGGTAGGACTATTTATCATTCCTTGTGGTAGGACTGTCCATTGATAATGCTTAACAGGCTGAGCATGATTAAGAACAGGAACTGTAAAAGCAGATTTATCTCTATCTTGCAATTGTAGAGGAATGGTAAAAAAAAAAAAAAAATAGTCTTTAAGATCTAGCACCATTAAGGACCAAGTCTGAGGAATAAGAGCTGGAGAGGGGAGTTCTAATTGCAATGCTCCCATAGGTTCAATACATTTATTAACTTCTCGTAAATCAGTTTACATTCTCCATTTTCCAGATTTCTTTTTTATAACAAAAACAGGAGAATTCCAGGGGGAGGTAGAAGGCTCTATATGACCAAGTTGGAGTTGTTCTTGTGCTAATTGTTCTAACGCCTCGAGCTTCGTTTGTGGCAATGGCCACTGCTCAACCCATTTTGGAGTATTAGTTAACCATTTTAATGGGAGTGCTCGAGGAATTTGAGCAGTGGCTACTAGTTTTCCGATGGAATGGTTACAGAAGCCCCCAAAGGAGAGAGAAGATCTCTCCCCCATATATTAATAGGTATATTTACAATATAAAAGGTAACAAACACTGATCTTTTATTATGGAATTGACATTGCAAGGGATGGGTACTCTTCCAGACATCTGCAATGGAGCCCAATCCCGTTAGCATTAAAGGGTTTTGTTTTTTGTTTTTTGTTTTTTGTTTTTTTCTCTCGGGGCCATTGTTGAGAAGAAATGACTGAAATATCCGCCCCTGTATCTACTAGTCTCTCAAAGTTGTTTCCTTGTATAATCAAGGAGAGAACAGGGCGAGAATCTCTGATAAGCATTTCCCAAAATATATGTAGCCCAGTACTTCCAAATCCCCCTGTTCGTTTATTAGGAAGAGCCAAAAAGGGGTGATAAGGTAGGAGAAGTATTTGTGCAATACGTTCTCTAGCTAACAATAAAAGTGTGGTAGAAGTAGAGACCATAATTAAAATTTCCTCAACATAATCAGAGTCTATTACCCCAGAAAATATGGTTAAACCTCTCAAAGCCACGCTGCTATGGCCTAATATCAAGCCAAAAGTGCCTTTAGGCAGTGGTCCAAATACATTTGTTTTTAATTTATAAATGCCTCCCCCTGGTGACAAAAGAACATTATCAGCTAGTGGCAAATCAGCAGTAGCACTCCCCGAAGTAGCAGACCGTAAGTCCGAAATCATCATCTGAGGTCTTTTTAACGGGGCAGATGGAATGGGAGGAGGGCAAGGAGGAGAAGTCCCCGGTATCGTTCCTGGGCCCCAAGGACTCAGGCCCTCAGGATAGTTTCCCCGTATCGGGTTGCCCATTTTATCTGTTTTAGATCTGCATTCATTAGTCCAATGAAACCCCTTCCCGCACCGACGGCAAAGTCCAGGAGGAGTCTTATTTTTCCCAGCAAGAGATCTGTCTTTAGGAATTGCACCTTGATCAGCTTTTAATTTTTGACACTCTTTTTTTTTTCTATTTTTCTTTTTATGACCAGGTTTTTTACAATGCAAGCAGTTACCACCCTTTGGTGGTCTCATAACCTTGGCCAAGGCTGTAGCAAAGACATTAGCCTGATGCTCAGTTCCTCCTACTCCCGAGCAGGCTCTGATATATTCAGCTATAGATGCACCCCGTCCCTTTAAAGGTCCCAGTATATGCTTGCATTCAGGATTTGCATTTTCAAATGCTAAAGTTTGTAATAATATCTCTGAAATTTCATCCTTCCCTACAGCCCGTTCCACAGTTACCCTCAATCTTGCTAGAAAATCAGTATATGGCTTATTAGGGCCTTGCATTGTTTTAACAAAGGAGGGCTGGGCTTGGCCAGTAGGCACCACAAGGCGCCATGCTCGTAAAAAGACTTGGCGGACTTGTTGTAAGTCCTGATCAGAATATTGAGCCTGTTCTCTTAAAGCCCGATATTGGCCCTCTCACATTAATTTGTCCTCGAGAGGACCAGGGGGGTTTTGTCCCTCATTAATATGAGCCTGCTTTCTAGCTTCTTTTTCCCACCAGCTACGAAGTTGTAACCATTGAGAGCCCTCCAAGACAGCTTGGGCAATAGATTCTCAATCTAATGGAATGATTAATTTGCCTTTTTCCAATGATTTCAACATAGCCAAAATAAAGGGAGATTGAGGACCGTACTGCGCTACTGCAGCTTTAAGATCTTTAAAAAATTTATATTCCAAAGGAGCATATTGAACATTTATCACATTGCCATCTTGTTGTCTCTGGATGGGAAACAATTGTGAAGGGTCGATAAACCCACCAGGGGGAGCAGACAAGTCATCATCATGAAACATAGACAAAGGAACGGAGAACCGACAATGTCCCCTGCCCACATCGGGCCGATGAACCGCAGTGGGGAAAAGAGAAGCCCAAGGAGGAGCAGAGGTGTAGATTTTTTCTCCTCTTTACGGGATTTTCACTATTCCCGGAATAGATGGGTCATTCCTTTAATCTCTTTGCCCTCCTCTGATGAAACCGAAGAAGCCTCCGAATCTGATTCTGAACTATCAGATGTTTCACCATTTCCAGAAGGAGGCTTATTTATATCCTTACTTTCAGGCAATGCAGAAATTCCACCAACATTTGGCATATCCTCATAAATTGCCTCTCCCTTCATTAAAGCATTAGATTTAGTCTCATTATCAGTAGATAGTAAAGTCAAAGCCTGTGTTATAGCATTACATAAATTCTATAACATGATTCAATATATAAATTCACATATTGTACCCGTAATGAACATTTGTTTCTTCCTAGCAGGATTTCCCCATGGTTTTTTGAACCATGAACTTTTGAAAGTTCCCATCTGCTAGGGTGAAGAATTCCCCATGATTACGTACAAGAATTCACCTAGCAATTTTTTTTCGCTAGGGTGAGGAATTCCCCATGTTTCCGAAAGCTCCCCTGCTATGGATCTAAAATGCCCCCAGGGTTTCTTACCTCTTTCGGTTTCACGCGAGCCCCATCCGTTGGGCGCCAGATGTTGGTTACTACGAGTGAAATGACACAGAACATACAAGACATACAAAAGACAGACAGGACACCACTCTGGCCAGAGGAACAACTGGGCAAACTAATTGCCGTTTATTATTATAAAGCCCTCCTTAGGCAGAATTCCAGATTGTAAGAATAAGCCTTTTCAGTACAGTGCAGGTGCATACATGTTATCGTATAGCAAAGGGGAGTGAAATCTCTGTCTACTGAAGAGTCTGCCCAAAGCCCTCATCTCCTTCTTATCTCAAGAAGGGAATGCTCCCTCGTTTGCAAGGGACCATTAAACTCAAGGCTGTGTCCAGACTCTTTGGCAGAACGCCTCGTATGCAAGGACGCTAAACCAGAGCAGAGAGACCCGTTTGCAGGCACATCTCTGCTACCCTATTAACCCTTCACTGTCTTAGACATGAGAACCTAAAAATGAATGCTAATTACAGTAAGAGTGTTGATCTTCAGCCATTATTACTTTCACAATATGTTAAGATAGATTCCCCTCAATTGACCAAAAGCTAACCCAACCTCTTGATTCTCTACAGACTGCATATTTGTTTATTTCAGTATAGCAAAGCAGAGACATTGCTTTGCCAACAAAGGTCCATCTAGTCAAGGCTATGGTTTTCCCAGTGGTCATGTATGGATGTGAGAGTCGGACGGTGAAGAAAGCTGAGCACTGAAGAACTGATGCTTTTGAACTGTGGTGTTGGAGAAGACTCTTGAGGGTCCCTTGGACTGCAAGGAGATCCAACCAGTCCATTCTGAAGGAGATCAACCCTGGGATTTCTTTGGAAGGAATGATGCTAAACCTGAAGCTCCAGTACTTTGGCCACCTCATGCGAAGAGTTGACTCATTGGAAAAGACTCTGATGCTGGGAGAGATTGGGGGCAGGAGGAGAAGGGGACGACCGAGGATGAGATGGCTGGATGGCATCACGGACTCGATGGACATGAGTCTGAGTGAACTCCGGGAGATGGTGATGGACAGGGAGGCCTGGTGTGCTGCAATTCATGGGGTCGCAAAGAGTCAGACACGACTGAGCAACTGAACTGAACTGAACTGAAATATTTTAATGATCTTAACAAAATATCAGTATTAATTTAAAACAATGTCAAACATTTTATTGATGTGGGGAATTTCTTCTGTTTATTTGCCCTTATGTCAGGATATACAAAATGGAAGGTTATGTTGCCTCAGTACTGTCCCCAAATTAGCATTATTGTATGTACAGAAGTCAAGAGGGTCTTCCCTGGTGGCTCAGATGGTGAAAAACTTGCCTGCAATGCAGGAGACCTGGGTTCAATCCCTGAGTAGGGAAGATTCCCCAGAGAATGGAATAGCAACCCACTCCAGCATTCCTGCCTGGAGAATTCCATGGACAGAGGAGTTTGGTGGGCTACAGTTCATGGGCTCACAAAGAGTCAGACACAACTAAGTGACTAACACACACACACAGGAGTAGTGAAGAAGCCCAAGGAGAGTATAAAGAGGCCAGTTCCTTTAATGAAACTAATTGTGTGCAGTGTATCTCATTGTCTTAGAATAAGGCAGTGTTCAGTTAAGAAGACTGGAAAAAGGAAGATGTTTCAAGTTCAAACAAAGGCAAACTTGGACAAAGATACGTCTCCCAGATTTTCTAATTTGATTTTGATGTATTTTTCTTGTCTCTTCAGAATTAGCAGCTTGTCAAATTCCCTATTGTATATTATGGACAACTATTATTTCTCAAAAGCTGTTCTCTCTTCTGGTATAATGCCTCCTCCTGGGAAATTATCTGGTAATAGCCGTGTGGGACAAATGCAGGACATAGCTGTTTGACTGTGTGTCATTTCATCCCTGTATGTTTCTGCTTAATTCTTTTGTGTAATTATGAAATAAAAAAGTTTATTCTCTCAAAGTAAATTAAGTCATACAAATTATTTGAGCAGGTGACTTTATAAGATATGAAGCAATTATTGATGCATGAACATTGGTTGAATTAAATCATAATGAGAGCTATTTATTAAAGGTCTTATTTCCAAGATTTTTTAAGAGTCCTAGCAATATTTAAAAACAGTCATTTTGATTCAGAAGTGTGTCCAAATTAATTAAAACTGGCATCAGCTATTTTTAAAAATTATAACAGATGTGTCAAGATTTACTTCCTAAATTGTGTTAATTAGATACAAAATATTTATTTTTATTTGCATCTTATTATTGAAGATTTATAAACAGATTTTAACCAGGTTGATTAAAACAATTCAGTAAGTCAACAGATGCACACATATTACTGCTATGAACCAGTAGAAGTTCAGGATTTTTTGTTTTTTCTGGAGTTGGACATAGTTGATGCACTGTATCTACTTCTGATCTCATAAGCAGATATCAAAGTTGCTGATGCTTATTGCAGAGTTTGTGATGTGCCAAATCATTTCAAAAGCGACACAAGGAAAACAATCATGTTCAAAGTGACCACGGGCTTGTCATCATCTACCTTGCAACGCATTTTAAAATGAAGAAATGCTCACTCTTCTTGAAAAACCTAACTTTTTGTTTATTATAGCCTTTAATAATTTATCTCCAAAGAAACCAAGCTGTCAACAGTCAATGAGCCAGAACTGGTGGCTTAGCAGTTCTCACTGCTCAATGAAAAAAGCACAAACAGACACAATCCATTAGAGACCACACAGCTCCAGGTATCAATTATTATGATGCTTCGTTTCAAAATATTTTCCAGAATCATCTAAATGAACACTTGCACACCTTAGAAAATAAGTGTGAAGACTCTTCATTATGGCTCTTCAATATAAATTAATTTATGTTAGTCTATCATTTTGATGACTTTGATGTCTGAAAGGAAGAAAGAACAAACTTAAAACCAGGAATGATTATTTTCCTAAACCATTAATAGGAAGCAGGTAGTTATAAATCATTGAAGCCTCATTCTATAAATTAAATTGTATCTACATGCTATGTTTTCATATTCTTCTGCCTTAAATTCTCACTAAGAGTTCCAGATTGACTCTAGATAACTTTGGCAATGTATATTTTGCTATCGCTGTTTAGTCACTAAGTCGTGTCCAACTCTTTGCATTCCCGTGGACTGCAGCATATCAGGCTTCCCTGTCCTTCACTACCTCCTGAAATTTACTCAGACTCATGCTATTGAGTTGGTGATGCTACCCATACATCCTATTCTCTGTTGTTCCCTTTTCCTCCTGCATTCAGTCTTTCCCCAAACAGGGTATTTTCCAATGAGACTGTATATTTTGAAAGTGAAAGTGAAGTCGCTCAGTCGTGTCCGACTCTTTGCAACCTCATGGACTGTAGCCTACCAGGTTCCTCCGTCTGTGGGATTCTCCAGGCAAGAGTACTGGAGTGGGTTGCCATTTCCTTCTCCAGGAGATCTTCCCAACCCAGGGATCGAACCCAGGTCTCCCGAATGCAGGCAGATGCTTTACCATCTGAGCCACCAGGGAAGACTCAAGAGGATGTCAGAAAGGGATATTTCTTTTCTCTTTAAATTAAAATATACTATTAAAATTTGGTTATTAGGGTTTCCAGATTTAAAAAAGCTTATTGTTATTGAAGGATAATTATTTGTCATACAACCTGACAATTTGTTATTTACCTAAAAGTGTTGAAAACATGTCCACACAAGAACCTGCATGCAGATATTTATGGCAGTTTTATTAATGATTGCCAAAACTTGCAAGCAACTAATATGCTCTTCAGCAGGTAAAAGGATAGTTATATCATGATGCATCTAGGCAATGAAATATTATTCAACTCTAAAAAGACATGAGCTATTAGTCCATGAAAAGATATGGAGGACACTTCAGTGCATACCACTAAGTAAAAGAAGCCAGTCTGAGAAGGCTGCAAACTGTATCATTTTAACTATATAACATTCTGAAAAAGATAAAACTGGAGTCAGTAAAAAGATCAATGGTTGCCAGAAGTTGGGTTGCTGGATAACAGGTGAGGACAGATTTTTATGGTAAAAGAAATGATTCTATAGGATGCTACAGTGTTGGATGGATTCACACCACTATGTTGTTGTTGAGTCATTCAGTCATGTCCGAGTCTTTGCAACCCCATGGACTGCAGCATGCAAGGCTTCCCTATTTTTTACCATCTCCTAGAGTTTGTTCAAACTCATGTCCATGGAGTCAGAGATGCCATCCAACAATCTCATCCTCTATTAACCCCTTCTCCTTCTGCCTTCATCAGGGTCTTTTCTGATGAGTCGGCTCTTTGCATCAGGTAGCCAAACTACTGGAGCTGCAGTTTCAATATCAGTCTTTCCAATGTATTTTCAAGGTTGATTTCTTTTAGGATTGAATGGTTTGACCTCCTTGCTGTCCAAGGGACTCTCATGCCACTATACGTTTGTCTAAACCCATAGTTCATATTACTACAAACCAGGAGTTAACCCCAGCGAAAACCGTGGAGCTTGGCTGATCATGCTGTGTCAATATTGTTGTTGTTCAGTCACTAATTCTCACTATTTGGGACCCCATGCATGGTAAGATGCCAAGCTTCTCTGTCCTTCACTACCTCCTGGAGTTTGCTCAAATTCATGTCCCCTGATTTGGTGATGCTCTCTAACCATCTCACCCTCTGCCACCCACTTATCCTTTTGCCTTCATCTTTCCTGGCATCAGGGTCTTTTCCTTGTGTCATCTTTTCACATCTGATGGCCAGATTATTGGAGCTTTAACATCAGTCCTTCCAGTGAATATCAGGGTTGTCAGTGTAGGTTCATTTATTGTAATTAACATACCTTTCTGGTAGGGATGTCAACATGGAAGAGGTTTGGCTTGTAGGAACGGGAGGCAAACAAGAAATCTCTGTATTTTCTGTTCAATTTTGCTATGAACATAAAATGTCTCTTAAAAAAGCAGTCTATATTTTTTCAAAAGTTCAATATTACTACTAGTTCAATAGTACTACCTATTTCAGGGTGCATACTATTAATATGTTAAACATCATGATTAATTCTTGATTTTTTGGAGTCCCTATGAAACAGATAATAATCAGTGGAATTTGAGAAGAATTTAGATGAGGGAAAGGAAGGACAAAATAAATTAGGAAAAAGGGACTTTTCTCATTCCTTTAGAAACAATACAGATGGCCATAAACACTCATTCAGAAAATAAAACTCAGGGAAAAAAGACAAATTTAAACTGAATTTCTATGTATCACCAGTGACATTGCACTATCATTCTTGGTCTTCATGCATTTTTCCACCATTGTTTGTCAAGAATAGATGATATGCTGCTAGTATTAGCCAACTCTGTGCAGGAAAATAGACAAAATATCAACAGTATCTTCAATAGCCCACAAAATCAGCCTGCGCTTTTATATGTTATCGAATTGGTCTGATTCAGGGAAAAAGATTGAGTGGAAAATGTAACAAATTCCCTCAGAGTGAGAAGCCATATTTTCTTCTAAAACAGGTAGCTCAAGACATGTCAAGGTTTTAATACGAGTAAGTGCACTTTGTAGTTTCAAAATGTTTTCAAAACTCTTAGAAAGTAGCAAAGTTAAGAATATTATTTTATGAGTAAATCTTTATGGGATACAGTAAAATAATATTTCAAAATAACTTTCTTCGGTAAATGAGATACATGACTTTTACTCCCCAATGAAAATGGTAATGATGTATCCATCCTTAAAAACAGATTTCACATAAAAACAACTGCATTAGAAAAGTCATAAGAATTGGAAATGTTTTTGGCAATGACTAAGGTTTCTCAGGTGCCACTAGTGGTAAAGAACCTGGCTTCCAATGCAGGAGACATGAGAGATGTGAGTTTGATCCCTGGCTTGGGAAGATACCCTGCAGGAGGGCATGACAACCCTCTCCAGTATTCTTGCCTAGGGCGTCCCATAAACAGAGAAGCCTGGCAGACTACAGTCCATAAGGTCACAAAGAGCTGGACATGACTGAAGAACTTAGCACACACACAGGAAAAATGCAATACTTTTATTAGATTTATTTTACATTAAATTGTATTATCGTAAAAATGCCTCACCATACTTGCAATGTTTAGTAAGAAATTGTAATCTTTTACTGTCCAATCATAAAGGTGACCTACTGAAAATGTATTTAAAATAGCATGGTCAAAAATGTATCTAAATAAATCTGTAGAACATCCTTTCCATTCATCTGTAATGGACATCTAGGTTTCTTTCATGCCCTGCCTATTGTAAATAGTATTGCAATGAAGTCTTTTTGAATTATGGTCTTCTCAAGGTATATGCCCAGTAATGGGATTGCTGGGTCGTATGAGAGTTTCATTTTTAGTTTTGTAAAGAATCTCCATACTGGTCTCCATAATGTCTGTATCAATTTACATCCCCACCAACAATGCAAAAGGGTGGCCTTTTCTCCACACCCTCTTCATCATTTGCAAATTTTATGACAATGGCCTTTCTGATTGGTGTGAGGTAATACCTCATTGTAGTTTTGATTTGTTTTTGTTAAAATTAGTGATGTTGAGTATCTTTTTATGGGCTTCATCTTTTCATGTGCCTCTTGGCCATCTGTGAAGTGAAGTCACTCAGTTGTGTCTGTTTGCAGCCCCATAGACTGTAGCCTGCCAGGCTCCTCCATCCATTGGATTTTCCAGGCAAGAATACTGGAGTGGGTTGCCATTTCCCTCTCCAGAGGATGTTCCCAACCCAAAGGGATCAGTCACGGGTCTCCCACACTGCAGGCAGACTCTTTACTGTTTGAGCCTCCAGGAAACAACCTGGTATCATGAAAGAAACTTTCTGCCTTGGCACAAGAATATCATGGTGCGTGTCTTTCTTTTCTTTTTAATCATGGGCATTTGTCTAATCTATCTATACAATTCCTAAAATGTTCAAGTATAATAAAAATAAAACCTTCATAATGAGGCTATTCTATTGGAGAATTAACAGAGATTATGTATAGGAAAATGCTAAGCAAACTGTAATATGCTTATGTAAAATTTAATTATATCAAGTCTGCTTCTCACACTAATTATCATGCTGTTATACAACAGTAAATCATCAAAACTCTTTCATCATAAAATGTAGCATACAAAAATGTACATCACGTATATGTATATTTTAAACGATCAGTTCAGTTCAGTCACTCATTTGTGTCTGACTCTTTGCGACCCCGTGAATTGCAGCACGCCAGGCCTCCCTGTCCATCACCAACCCCCAGAGTTCACGAAAACTCATGTGCATTGAGTCAGTGATGCCATCCAGCCATCTCATCCTCTGTTGTCCCCTTCTTCTCTTGCCCTCAATCCCTCCCAGCATCAGGGTCTTTTCCAATGAGTCAACTCTTTGCATGAGGTGGCCAAAGTATTGGAGTTTCAGCCTCAGTATTAGTCCTTCCAATGAACACCCATGACTGGTCTCCTTTAGGATGGACTGGTTGCATCTCCTTGCAGCCCAAGGGACTCTCAAGAGATTTTAAAGGATAACAATTTTCAAAACACATTGTTTAAGATAAAATGTTGTTTAAATTTTGGATATCTCCTTTTGCCCTTCTTGACAATGCCTCCTCATACACTTTGAAATCTCAAAGGGTAATCACTTCTCTACATCTTGTGATAATCATCCTGTTGGTCTTCATAGATTTACTACATATAACGTGTGTGAGTTAATTTGCTTCAGTTATGAGCCACTCTTTGAGACACTATGGACCATAGCCCACCAGGCTCCTATGTCCTTGGAATTCTCTGGCCAAGAATACTGGAATGGGTTGCCAGAAAGATCCTCCAGGGGATCTTTCCAACCCAAGGATCGAACCCACATCTCTTATGTCTTCTGCACTGACAGGTGGGTTCTTTATCACTAGCACCACCTGGGAAGCTATATACCCCTAAATACATATGTCTCACATTGGCTTGGTTAGAGAGTTTAGGGACACTTAAATGATTAGCTTAGGATCACTCATGACATGGCAGTGAGATTCCAAAAAAGGACATTGCAAAAGGAAAATCCCCAGTGTATAAACATTTGTCAAACTTTGTTTTCATTATGTTTGCAAAAGCCTTATTGGCCAAGCACAGAGTCAGTGGGGGGAGGTACTTCACAAAGACATGAATTCTAGAATTTGTGACTCATTTGGAACAGTCAAGGCCATAGTCTACCAGAGAGATCTAAGCAGGTAGGTTGACAATATTATAGATATATTTATACAGATGAATTTGTGTTCACTTGCTCAGTCTTGTCCACTCTTCGCAACTCCAGGGATTGTAGCCAGTCAGCCTCCTCTGTTCATGGAATTTTCCAGCCAAGAATACTCGAGTGGGTTGTCTTTTCCTTCTCATTAAAGTAATTAGTTAAATTATTATATCATATAATGAAATTTTACTTGTATTATAATATTGTATTTGTATAATGGCTTTGGATTAGTCATTATTATTTCATTATAAAATAGTCAGAATACATAATTTTTAACCAAAATTAAGAGACTAGAAAAAAATCTAAAGAAAAGTAATTTCAGTACAAATTTTCTTTTTCCCTAGAGTGATCAATTCCGCATCTTGATAAAAAATATAACGTGTCATATTTTGAAAATCAGACATTGGATTTAAATAGGAAATATGTGGCACATGTATTCCTGTTTCAATCGCTTTATCTCTTTATTTGAATCTGATAAGTCAAATTAGCAAACAACTCTTCAAAGAACAGGACATGTGCATTAAATAAGTGTTCATAAGTTTTCATAAACCATGAAGCTAAGATCCAGGAGAGACTGATACTTAAAAGATTCTGCTTGTGGAATGACTTCTCTGATTTTGCATTTTATAAAATGGTCATTTTACATTTTTTTTCTTCAAATTCTGGCAGGTATGTGATAGTCCGTGCAGCAGCTGTTGAAGACAGAACTTGAATGAAAAAATGTTGCCAGGTGATACTTACAAAATTGAGAAGAGTTTATTTTTTAACTCAGAGACAGTCAAATTAAGCTGATTGATGTTAGAGTTTTAAGATTAAGAAGGTAACACAGGGATTGTGTCATAACTTTTCTTCCAAGGAGTAAGCGTCTTTTAATTTTGTGGCTGCAGTCACCACCTGCAGTGATTTTGGAGCCCCCCCAAAATAAAGTCTGACATTGTTTCCACTGTTCCCCCATCTATTTCCCACGAAGTGATGGGACCGGATGCCACGATCTTTGTTTTCTGAATGTTGAGCTTTAAGCCAACTTTTTCACTCTCCTCTTTCACTTTCATCAAGAGGCCTTTTAGTTCCTCATCAGTTACTGCCATATCTGAGGTTACTGATATTTCTCCTGGCAATCTTGATTCCAGCTTGTGTTTCTTCCAGTCCAGCATTTCTCATGATGTACTGTGCATAGAAGGTAAATAAGCAAGGTGACAATATACAGCCTTGATGTACTCCTTTCCCTATTTGGAACCAGTCTGTTGTTCCATGTCCAGTTCTAACTGTTGCTTCCTGACCTGCATACAGATTTCTCAAGAGGCAGGTCAGGTGGTCTGGTATTCCCGTCTCTTTCAGAATTTTCCACAGTTTATTGTGATCCACACAGTCAAAGGCTTTGGCATAGTCCAAAAAGCAGAAGTAGATGGTTTTCTTGAATTCTCTTGCTTTTTCCATGATCCAGCGGATGTTGGCTATTTGATCTCTGGTTCCTCTGCCTTTTCTAAAACCAGCTTGAATATCTGGAAGTTCAAAGTTCACGTATTGCTGAAGCCTGGTTTGGAGAATTTTGAGCATTACTTTCCTAGCATGTGAGATGAGTGCAATTGTGTGGTAGTTTGAGCATTCTTTGGCATTGCCTTTCTTTAGGATTGGAATGAAAACTGACCTTTTACAGTCCTGTGGCCACTGCTGAGTTTTCCAAACTTGCTGGCATATTGAGTGCAGCACTTTCACAGCATCATCTTACAGGATTTGAAAGAGCTCCACTGGAATTCCATCACCTCCACTAGCTTTGTTCGTAGTGATGCTTTCTAAGACCCACTTGACTTCACATTCCAGGATGTCTGGCTCTAGATGAGTGATCACACCATCATGATTATCCGGGTCATGAAGATATTTTTTGTACACTTCTTCTGTGTATTCTTGCCACCTCTTCTTAATATCTTCTGCTTCTGTTAGGTCCAGACCATTTCTGTCGTTTATAGAGCCCATCTTTGCATGAAATGTTCCCTTGGTATCTCTAATTTTCTTGAAGCGATCTCTAGTCTTTCTCATTCTGTTGTTTTCCTCTATTTCTTTGCATTGATTGCTGAAGAAGGCTTTCTTATCTCTTCTTGCTATCCTTTGGTACTCTGCACTCAGATGCTTATATCTTTCCTTTTCTCCTTTGCTTTTCGCTTCTTTTTTTTTCAAAGCTATTTGTAAGGCCTCCCCAAACAGCCATTTTGCTTTTTTGCATTTCTTTTCCATGGGGAAGGTCTTAGTCCCTGTCTCCTGTACAATGTCACGAACCTCATTCCATAGTTCATCAGGCACTCTATCTATCAGATCTAGGCCCTTAAATCTATTTCTCACTTCCACTGTATAATTATAAGGGATTTGGTTTAGGTCATACCTGAATGGTCTAGCGGTTTTCCCTACTTTCTTTAATTTGAGTCTGAATTTGGTAATAAGGAGTTCATGATCTGAGCCACAGTCAGCTCCCAGTCTTGTTTTTGTTGACTGTATAGAGCTTCTCCATCTTTGGCTGCAAAGAATATAATCAATCTGACTTCGGTGTTGACCATCTGGTGATGTCCATGTGTAGAGTCTTCTCTTGTGTTGTTGGAAGAAAGTGTTTGCTATGACCAGTGCATTTTCTTGGCAAAACTCTATTAGCCTTTGCCCTGCTTCATTCTGCATTCCAAGGCCAAATTTGCCTGTTACTCCAGGTGTTTCTTGACTTCCTACTTTTGCATTCCAGTCCCCTATAATGAAAAGGACATCTTTTTTGGGTGTTAGTTCTAAAAGGTCTCGTAGGTCTTCATAGAACCGTTCAACTTCAGCTCCTTCAGCACTGGTTGGGGCATAGACTTGGATTACTGTGATATTGAATGGTTTGCCTTGAAAATGAACAGAGATCATTCTGTCCTTTTTGAGATTGCATCCAAGTACTGCATTTCGGACTCTTTTGTTGACCATGATGGCTAATCCATTTCTTCTGAGGGGTTCCTGCCCACAGTAGTAGATATAATGGTCATCTGAGTTAAATTCACCCATTCCACTCCATTTTAGTTCGCTGATTCCTAGAATGTCGACGTTCACCCTTGCCATCTCTTGTTTGACCGCTTCCAATTTGCCTTGATTCATGGACCTGACATTCCAGGTTCCTATGCAATATTGCTCTTTACAGCATCGGACCTTGCTTCTATCACCAGTCACATCCACAGCTGGGTATTGTTTTTGCTTTGGCTCCATCCCTTCATTCTTTCTGTAGTTATTTCTCCACTTATCTCCAGTAGCATATTGGGCACCTAATGACCTGGGGAGTTCCTCTTTTGGTATCCTATCATTTTGCCTTTTCATACTGTTCATAGGGTTCTCAAGGCAAGAATACTGAAGTGGTTTGCCATTCCCTTCTCCAGTGGACCACATTCTGTCAGACCTCTCCACCATGACCCGCCCGTCTTGGGTTGTCCCGTGGGCATGGCTTAGTTTCATTGAGTTAGACAAGGCTGTGGTCCTAGTGTGATTAGATTGACTAGTTTTCTGTGAGTATGGTTTCAGTGTGTCTGCCCTCTGATGCCCTTTTGCAACACCTACCATCTTACTTGAGTTTCTCTTACCTTGGGTGTGGGGTATCTCTTCATGGCTGCTCCAGCAAAGTGCAGCTGCTGCTCCTAACCTTGGATGAGGTGTGTCTCCTCACTGCCACCCTTCCAGACCTTCAACGTGGGATGGCTCCTCTAGGCCCTCCTGTGCCTTAGAGATTATCATAAGTAAGCCAGATAAAGACAAATATAATATGTTATCACTTATATGTGAAATCTAAAAAAAGATACAGATGAACTTATATACAAAATAGAAGTAAACCCACAGATGTAGAAAACAAAGTTATAGTTACCAAAGGGGAAGGAGAGAGGTATAAATTATCGATTTGAGGTAACTATGCACACTACTATATATAAACTAGATATTTGACCAGACAGATAACCTACAACACAGAGAACCGTATTTGATATGTTTGAATAACCTTTACGGTAAAATAATGTGGAAAAAAATAGATATCTATGTGTGTATAACCGAATCACTTTGGAGTAAACCTGAAACTAATGCAACATTGTAAGTTCAGTTCAGTTCAGTTCAGTTCAGTTCAGTTGCTCAGTCGTGTCCGACTCTTTGCTACCCCATGAATCGCAGCACGCCAGGCCTCCCTGTCTATCACCACTCCCAGAGTTCACTCAGACTCACTTCCATCGAGTCTGTGATGCCATCCAGCCATCTCATCCTCTGTCGTCCCCTTCTCCTCCTGCCCCCAATCTCTCCCAGCATCAGAGTCTTTTCCAATGAGTCAACTCTTCGCATGAGGTGGCCAAAGTATTGGAGTTTCAGCTTTAGCATCATTCCTTCCAAAGAAATCCCAGGGCTGATCTCCTTCAGAATGGACTGGTTGGATCTCCTTGCAGTCCAAGGGACCCTCAAGAATCTTCTCCAACACCACAGTTCAAAAGCATCAGTTCTTCAGTGCTCAGCTTTCTTCACCATCCAACTCTCACATCCATACATGACCACTGGGAAAGCCATAGCCTAGACTAGATGGACCTTTGTTGGCAAAGCAATGTCTCTGCTTTGCTATACTTAAATAAACAAATAGGTAAATGTTCAAAAAGACTCGATGTTATGATGTGAAATGTTCACATCTTTTGGTGGTCCAAACTTTTGGTGGCTGAAAAATACAATAATTAAAATGAAAATTACGCTAGAAGGAATTAACGTCAGAATGAGCAAAATAGAAAAACACAAGTGATGTGTAAGATGGAATTGTGGAAATCATCCAGTCAAAATAGCAAAAAAAATGTTTAAATATGAGAATAGATACTCATTTAATCAATATTTTTGTTAAATAAGATTATTTTTCCAGATAGACAGATTTTCACTAACAAAATTGATGCCTTAAACCATTAAAGGATAAACATAATAAAGTTTTGTAGTCTCCTACTTAGTAACATTATTAAATGAAAAATGTGTTTGAACAGCTGAAGTCTTCTATGATGTTGAGAGCTTACAAAAGCCTTATCAGTGCTACGAGCCAATTCCTTGGACTATAGAATAAATGCTATTAAGAATTTTTCATAGGGACCTCATGCCAAGTCCTTTAAGTGACTGATTTACTCTGAAGTCACATGTTAACTCAGGAAGTATAAGCATTTAGCAGTTCACATTAACAGTAATAATAATGATACCAGCAATTTTTACCAACTAAGCTATCGGGGAAGTGCCCAATAAATAATAACTAAATATTCAGCAACTAGAGATCTCTTCAAAAAATTAGAGATACCAAGGAAACATTTCATGCAAAGATGGGCACAATAAAGGACAAAAATGATATGGACCTAAGAGAAGCAGAAGATATTAAGAAGAGGTGACAAGAATACACAGAAGAATTATGCAGAAAAGATCTCAGTGATTTCGATAACCACAGTAGTGTGACCATTCACCTAGAGCCAGACATTCTGGAATGCGAAGTCAAGTGGGCCTTCAGTTTAGTTCAGTCACTCAGTTGTGTCCAACTCTTTGCGACCCCATGGATTGCAGCATGCCAGTCTTCCCTGTCCATCACCAACTCTTGGAGCTTACTCAAACTCATGTCCATCAAGTCAGTGATGCTGTCCAGCCATCTCATCCTCTGATGAGGGCCTTAGGAAACATCATTACAAAGAAAGCTAGTGGAAGTAATGGAATTCCAGCTGAACTATTTCAAATTCAAAAAGATGATGCTGTGAAAGTGCTGCACTCAATATGTCACCAAATTTGGAAAACTCAGCAGTGGCCAAAGGACTGGAAAAAGTCAGTTTTCATTCCAATGCCAAAGAAAGGCAATTCCAAAGAATGTTCAAACTACTGCACAATTGTAACCATCTTACACTCAAGCAAAGTAATACTCAAAATTCTTCAACCTAGGCTTCAATAGTATGTGAACCTAGAACTTCCAGATGTCAAGATGGATTTAGAAAAAGCAGAGATCAAATTGCCAACATCTATTGGATCACTGAAAAAGCAAGAGAGTTCCAGAAAACATCTACTTCTGCTTTATTGACTACACCAAAGCCTTTGACTGTGTGGATCACAACAAAGTACATCTTGCGAAGTGCTGGGCTGGATGAAGTGCAAGCTGGCATCAAAATTGCTGGGAGAAATATCAATAACCTCAGATATGCACCATTCTTATGGCAGAAAGCAATGAACTAAAGAGCCTTTTGATTAAGGTGAAAGAGGAGAGTGAAAAAGCTGGCTTAAAACTCAACATTCAAAACATGAATATCAAGACATCTGGTCCCATCACTTCATGGCAAATAGATGGGAAAACAATGGAAATAGTGAAAGACTTTATTTTGGAGGGGGTCACCAAAATCACTGCAGATTGTGACTGTAGCCATGAAATTAAAAGACGTGTGCTCCTTGGAAGAAAAGCTGTGACTAACCTATACAGTATATTAAAAAGCAGAGACATTATTTTGTCAACAAAGATCTTTCTAGCCAAAGCTATGGTTTTTCCAGTAATCATGTATGGATGTGAGAACTGGGCCATAGAGAAAGCTGAGTGCTGAAGAACTGATGCTTTTGAACTGTGGTGTTGGATAAGACTCTTGAGAATCCCTTGGACAGCAAGAAGATCAAACTCCTCGATCCTAAAGGAAATCAACCCTGGATATTCATTGGAAGGAATGATGCTGAAGCAAGCTGAAACTCCAATATTTTGGCCACCTGTTGTGAAGAACTGACTCATTTGAATAGACCCTAGTGCTGGGAAAGATTGTAGGCAGAAGGAGAAGGGGACAACAGAGGATGAGATGGTTGGATGGCAGCACTGACTCGATGGACATGAGTTTGAGCAAGCTCCAGGAGTTAGTGATGAACAGGGCAGGCTTGTGTGCTGCAGTCCATGGGGTCACAAAGAGATGGACAGGAGTGAGCGACTGAAGTGAACTGAAATTTTCAATGACAATGAATTCTATTCACTTCTCTAAAACAGTTATTCTTTTAGACTTTAAAAATCAATATTTTATAGAGAAGAATACATGCCAGGGATTCCCAAATGGCTCAGTAGTAAAGAATCAGCCTGTCAATGCAGGAGACATGGGTTCAATCCCTAACCTGGGGAGATCCCACATGCCTCAGAGCATCTAAGCCTGTTTGCCACACCTATTGAGACTGTGCTCTAGAGCCCAGGAGTGGCAACTACTGAGCCCACATGCCGTAGCTACTGAAGCCCAGGCAGCCCAGAGCCCATACTCTGCAACAAGAGAAGCCTCTGCAGAGAAGCCCAAGAGTAGCTCCCACTTACGACAACTAGAAAAATGCCCATGCAGCAATGAAGACCCAGCACAGCCAAAAATTGATAAATAAATTTTTAAAAGCACAGGTATACAGGATTCAATATATGGAACGAATCACCAGTCCAGGTTCGACGCATGATACAGGGTGCTTGGGGCTGGTGCACTGAGACGACCCAGAGGGATGGTACGGAGAGGGAGGAGAGAGGGGGTTCACGATGGGGAACACGTGTATACCTGCGGTGGATTCATGTTGATGTATGGCAAAACCAATACAATATGGTAAAGTAACTAACCTCCAATTGAAATAAATAAATTTATATTTAAAAAGGAAAAAAGTAAGTTGCCACATGCACCTCACTACACAGTAAAGCTGAGGTTCAAACTCAAAAGTAGAGTGTTCAATACATAGAAAGCAGACATGTGGTTGCCAGGTAGAGGAAGGGGTAGTGTGGGAAGGAAGGATTGGGAGTTATGGATTAGCAAATGCATCCTGTTACATATAGAATGGATCAACAAGAAGGTCCTACAGTATAGCACAGAAAGCTGTATTCAGCATCTTATAGTAAGCTATAATGGAAAAGAATATGAAAAAGAATGCACATATGTTTGTGTGTTTGTATATATAACTGACTCACTTTGCCGTACAGCAGAAAATAACACAATACTGTAAATCAACCATACCTTAGTAAAATAAAAGAGTTTTCAATAAGACTTTTTTCTGTGCATGATGTGTCTAGAAAAAAAGAATATATCTATTATATATATATATATATATATATATATATATGAGAAGGCAATGGCACCCCACTCCAGTACTCTTGCCTGGAAAATCCCATGGACGGAGGAGCCTGGTAGGCTGCAGTCCATGGGGTCGCTAAGAGTCGGACATGACTGAGTGACTTCACTTTCACTTTTCACTTTCATGCATTGGAGAAGGAAAAGGCAACCCACTCCAGTGTTCTTGCCTGGAGAATCCCAGGGATAGAGGAGCCTCATGGGCTGCCGTCTGTGGGGTCGCACAGAGTCGGACACGACTGAAGCGACTTAGCAGCAGCAGCAGCATATATATATTAGTCAAGGAAGGCAGTAGGGAATGCCAAACCTGCAGGCAGGGGGAGCAGACGTTTCTCTACCTAGAGAAATGCTTGACAGTGTTGGAAGTTGCAAGGCTCATGCTATCCAGAGGGTAGGGAGATAGATCAGTTTATGGATTTCATCAATAACAGCACATTCTTGACGTAAATAGCCAGTAACCATCACCCAGAGTGTGACGTATAGCTAAACCTTGAACAAGATTTAAAATGAAGCAGCGCTTTTTGTTTGATTTTATGTTTGTTTTCAACTACAGACAATCTCCGATTGAGCTAGGCATATGTTCCCAGTTCCCTGATTAGGGCCCCAACCTTGCTCCTGGCAGTTGCTCTCTCTGCCTCTAGGACTCTGTTCTCTGAGCCATCTTTTTCCATGAAAAGTAGCTCATGTTTGCAAGTAAGCAGCTTAGATATTTCTGAGGTCCTAACACATTGTTTTACATCCCATCCTTGGTTTTATCTTTATCATATTTTGCCTGATAGTAACCTAGCTTAGATCTTTGCCTGAGAAGCTGTTATTTAATTATGAAATTCTCTGCCATCTGAGGACAATGGAAATGAAAAAGAATTTTATTTCTTAATTTAAGAAATCCTGACTTTTTTTTCTGTTTAGCTCATCTGTCTGTGTCCCTATCTTTCCTACACAGCAAAAAGGAGTTGATTCTGCCTGGAAATCTTCTTAGCTACATTCCAGTTCATTGGGTAGATATTTTATTTTTCATGTGACTGCATGTTACAGTGTTACCAAAATATACCATGAAATAGTAAAGATCTTTCCTCCAGCTTCCAGTTTATTCTTTCTTTCATTCTCTCAATTGAGATCCTCCTGCATGTCTTTATGCTTTTTATACTCTGCTTACAGTCTTTGCAGGTTTTACTAACTCTTCAAGTTTTCTCAGAATTGTGTGGACTTCAAGTTGAATTTAATCTGAAATGCAGTGCTACATATGTTAAAAAATTAGCAAAATATACATTTTTTCCTGGATAATATAGTTTTAAATTTTTTTATGTCAGATAAAATTTTGATCTTGTTATTTTAGCCCTTTACAGAAATATTTTAATTGAATTGCATTTTATTACATTACCTCAACATAAGTGTAAAAACCTAAGGAATAATCATAAGGAAATATTTTGAAGAATTTATGGTAATGATATGCATGACTTAAAATCTTTCCCAATACTTCATGTTGTGTACATCTCACTGAGTAACATCCTTGTGAATGAACTTCTGGGTAAGAACTAATTTATGTTTGATCTAATACTGTAGGCTTTTTTTTTTTTTTTAATTTAGAATCTAGGAATCTTGATTGATAAATTTTCAGCCAACTTCTAAGAACCACTGAAGTTATTAAGGGATAGGCCATTTCCCAAATAAAATAGTTAACTATTCTCCCATCCCATTCTCCCATACTTGATTATTAGCTAATTCCTATGTTTATTTTCCATTTGCTTTAGTTTTCTTAAACATCTTTTTGTTCCATTTGCAGAATATAGAACTAAGAAAGCTACTTCAACTGATTTTAGGAATAAGATTTACTCTACAAGGAAGTCATATATAGAAGTTTAGAAAAAAATATGCCACCTGTAAAAGTATATACTTTCTTTTAAAATGACTTTATTTTATGAGATTTCCAGGTAGTACTTTGGAATTAACACTTAATTGTATTTTTAGAAAAAAAAGTTTTGAGAATCAAGGCAACAAACTTCCATTTAATATAAAGTTAGCATAATTGAAGTTTAATCATATTTCAAAAAAAGAAAAAATAATAGACTCTTTATGCCTTTGATACATTGAGATGAATTGCTACATTATCCAAGTTCTTCCATTGTTTCATCTCTTGGCAAAAATTTATTAGTATTACAGAGGGCTGTTACTACTCTGTTCAACTCAAGATCAGTGACCCTCACTCATGCCCAACCTACCTTCAGAGAACAACCTTAATCAGATCTTTCTAAGTGTGATTTGAGTACAGTGCTATGGATATATGTTTCCCTCAGTCATTAGTATGATTTGGGTCTGCATAAATCCCTTTGATCTGATTGATCCAAATCAGCAAAGTCTCTATCTAAGCCCCTCTAGCTAAAGCATATTTTAGCATTTTCTAGACTTGAGATTAGGGTTCAGAGAACAGGTTATACGTACAGAGCATGACTGAGCTCTAAATTCAAATAATGAATTCTTAGCTGTCAGAGAGTTACACAAAGTCAGTGCTGCTTTTTATTTATGCCTCTCTTCGAAGTAAAACTTTGCCTTTGAAAGACATGTAACCTGCAAGAGGAGGAAGATAGGAAGCAAGAGCTGGTAGATATCATTGATATATTTTGACTAAAGGTGCAGGCATGAACATGCACTGGTCATCCACATGGGAAGCTGGTGTCTCAAAATCAGTAATTTGATGAATGAGGTATGAAGGGGAAGCTGCTTCATCTGAACTTTTAAAAGAGCAGTTGTAGCTGTCTCAAGCTTTTCATCTGTACATTGTTTTAAACCACAAGCTGCAATAAAGAATTCAGATTATATATGTGTTCAGGAATTCCATTTTAAAAAGACAGAACAAATTTAAACCTCATTTATTGTTTGACTTGAAGAACTGACATGAGAAAACAACTTAATATAAGTGTATTCAGTGACAAGCATTGTGTTAACATTCAATAATCCATGTTGAAAATATTCATAGTAACACACTTTGCTTCCTTTCCACAGACACAGAAGAACCTTCAGACTAGTATTAAATAGAGACCCTTAAGTTGCAGTAGGATTATAGAGAAGCAAATAATTCCTGCATTATCTGCTTAGATGTAATTTCTTTTATTCTTTAATGGTTTTTAAATTTTATTGGAGTATAGTTGCTTTACAATGTTATGTTAGTTTCTGCTGTACACCAAAGTGAATCAACTTCTGTTTTGTATTTGCATCCCATTTAGGTCACCACAGAGCACTGACTAGGTTTTCCTGTGCTTTACACAAGGTTCTCATTCGTTACCTATTTTATACACAGTATCAATAGGATATATATATATACATACACATATTTATACATAAATCCCAATCTCCCATTCATCTCACCCACCTTTTCCTCCCTTAGAGTCCCCACATTCGTTCTCTATTTCTGTGTTTCCATCTCCACTTTGCAAATGACTCCATCTGTACCATTTTTTTAATAGATTCCACATATGTGTGTTACAAACAATATTTTTTTTCTTTTTCTGACTTACTTCACTTTGCATGCAATTTCTATGTCCATCCTTGTCTCTGCAGATAGCACAATTTCATTCCTTTTTATGGCTGAATAATATTGCAGTGTATACATGTACCACAAATCCTTTTTCCATTCGTCTGTTGATGGACATTTAGGCTGCTTCCATGTCCTGGGCTATTGTAAATAGTGCTACAATGAACACTGGGGTATATCTGTCTGTTGGAATTATGGTTTTCTTTGGATATGTGCCCAAGAGTGGGATTGCTGGGTCTTTAATTCTGTTATGCATCCTGCAATCCACACATAGTTATTGCACACTGATTATTTGTATGGTTCTCTATCTACTTCTTGAATAATATTGAGTGGTTTTTCACATCTGACATTCTGTCTTATATTCTATATCATAAGACATTAAAGGTATTTATTTTCCCCAATATCCAAAGATTTTTATTAAAACCTAGTATAGAGCAAATAGTCTTCAGTTATAGAATTAGGCAAATCTATATAGAAAAATTATCCTGCAGTTAAGAACAGACCCACAATAAGAGAGAAACATGAAATTAAGAGGACTCAAAATCGGAACTAGGAAGAACAACCGTAACTGATATAATTTCATACGAACTACAAAAGAATTTATTAAATGAATGCCTTTCATCAGCAAGCTTCTACAGATATTAGAAAGCAATTGTAGTAAAAATAAGTTTAATAAATACACCAATAGAATATAGGCCTCACAGGGGCACATATGCTAATGGACTAAGCTTAGCTGTCATGGCTAAAGTTATTCAGAAATGAACTTTTTTCTTCATCTCTCAATCTTAGAGATACTGCTAGAAATGTCCAAGCAATAGAATGTAACACAAACAATACAATTTTAGGGGACTAGAAGATACGTACTAGTTTTTTCGCTATTCAACAACTAGAACTGTAGCAAACATTGCTTAATTTTTGCTGGTTTTTTTCTATCATAGTCATCTCAGACAGTATATTTGAAGCTTTCCTAGTCCACACAGCTGTATATGTCTACATATACCAAAGCATTCATTTAGCAAGCATTTAGGCATGTTAAAATTATAGATTTGTTTCCTCCCACTAAATTACAAAGTATTTGAAGAAGATACTAAATTTTATTACACTTTCACTACATTTAACAGTGTCAAAATACTTATTTAATTAATCAATTCGTTCTTTACATTGCTAATGACTGCATAATACAGTGAGAGTGAAAAAACGCAAGAGGGACAAATATATAACCCAGAGAGTAAAACTTACCGCGGATACTAAAATATGAAAAGAACGGAGAAACCTAAGAATTTTAACATCTTTGTCTTTATAACTTGGCACACACTTTTGCATTCAACAGTGATTAACTTCCACAGGCAAAGTCTCCATGGAATCACTCATCATTTTGACGAGTTACTAGATGGAATTATTATTTACTCCACTTGTACAGTCAATCAGCAACACTCATTCTTTACCCAAGTCGTAACTCACACATTACCATTTCCACAGCAAACATTAATCAGCAGGTATTCAACTATGGTGCCTGAATACCATGAGCTAAATTGTGCTGAATTATAATGCACATTAATACAGTAGATCTCTCCAAAGACTTTTGATATATGGCAGTTGTAAGTCTACTTTTACTGATCATACATTAAATTGTATTAAGGTAAGAAACACCCCTTAAATAAATAAATGAGAGCTTACTCTGCTTGAATAATTTCAATTTAGAAATTAGTGTGTTAACACAGCCTGTGAGTCACTGCCTGTCTTCTCCAAGTAAACTCTAGTGATGGAGGCAGGCCGTGTTCGCTTTATATTTCTACTGCCCTCTGGCTGATAAAACTTGCTGCCAGAATAAGAGATTAGTTAACATTCAACATATGTTAATTAATGTAGTTTATTAAAATGTGTTATTGTTGCCTTTATTCATTCTTAGTACATAATTCATTGCTGTAAGGGATATAATAAAACTATTAGGGCTTTCTAAACAGTCATCAAAACCTTACACAGCTGAGTTAGATTTTAAATAGTAGGATTCCTTTAGTCACCTCTTGCTGCTTAAAATATTTTTTCTCACTGTGCGGTAAACCATAATTCAAAAGTTTATTATACCAAGTGAATAAGGAGAATTTATTTGCAAAGTGTGTGGGAGATTTATCCCAAGAAACTCAATTGAGTATGTTTAAAATACTCAGTTAAATAGACTTAATCTTGTAAATCTATGAATTGGGGAAAGCCATTGAAATTAATAATGGACACACTCAGGCATGCAACAGAACTTTCTTAGTCAATATAGTTCATTCCTTCTAGAGAACATGATGTCTAGTACCTGGGTAGGCTGAGAACTTTCTTTTAACGGGCTACTGTGAAGTGTGATGACATACATGTGTTCCCACCAGGTGAACTGATATGGTTAACAAACATTAACTGTATTAGCTTCTGATCTTCTTGTATCACTTATGGTAAGCTGGGCAGGTTTTGTGGAAACAACCCTAAAATCTTAGTGCATGTGTACTCAATTGTGTCTGACTCTTTGCGACCTTATGGACTGTAGCCCACCCACCAAGCTCCTCTGTCCATGAGATTTTTCAGGCAAGAATACTGGACTGGGTTTCCACTTACTCCTCCAGGGTGTCTTTCCAGTCCAGAGATCAAACGCACATCTCCTGTGCTTCATGCATTGCAGGAAGATTCAGTACTGCTGAGCCACTGGGGAAGCCCACAGTCTTAACACAAACATCTTTTGCTAACTTATTCAAGGTCAACTGCATGTTGTATGACACTTCAGTCAGCTCTCTCCATCAAAAATCTAGATTCCACCAAGACAGCACAAGTTGCCATCATGTCATTTGTGTTGTCTTTTCAACATGTGCCTTTGATATTCTTGAGGCAAGAAAAGAGAAAATGTGGAGAACAAATAGAGCTTCTAGGCTTCCCACCGGTGTCTGCACAATTTCTCCCGAAAATCACTGTCCAGAGCTATAGTACCATACAAGCTTCTGAGGAGGCTGTGACAAATGCAAGGATATTTTGTGCTCATTAAATGTTTCTTCTGTGGGCATTACATCATTTAAACTAATTTTAAGATATATATATTAAATAGGAGTGAAAAAATGAGGTATAGTTGTCAAAACAGAGCCATTTTGAAGCACCTTGATAAAGTTTTATTTTTTTATTTTTATTTTTATTTTTACTTTTACTTTATTTTACTTTACAATATTGTATTGGTTTTGCCATATATTGACATGAATCCACCACGGGTGTACATGAGTTCCCAAACATGAACCCCCCTCCCACCTCCCTCCCCACAACATCCCTCTGGGTCATCCCCGTGCACCAGCCCCAAGCATCCTGTATCCTGCATTGGACATAGACTGGTGATTCGATTCTTACATGATAGTATACATGTTTCAATGCCATTCTCCCAAATCATCCCACCCTCTCCCTCTCCCTCTGAGTCCAAAAGTCCGCTATACACATCTGTGTCTTTTTTGCTGTCTTGCATACAGGGTCATCATTGCCATCTTTCTAAATTCCATATATATGCGTTAGTATACTGTATTGGTGTTTTTCTTTCTGGCTTACTTCACTCCGTATAATCGGCTCCAGTTTCATCCACCTCATCAGAACTGATTCAAATGTATTCTTTTTAATGGCTGAGTAATACTCCATTGTGTATATGTACCACAGCTTTCTTATCCATTCATCTGCCGATGGACATCTAGGTTGTTTCCATGTCCTGGCTATTATAAACAGTGCTGAGATGAAAGTTTAATTAATTTTAAAAAGCATACAGCCCAGTTGTATTAGGTAAAATAAATAAATAACTATAAGGAAAAGGCTCTAAAATCAGTAAGAGATTTTGACTTCTCAGTGTGTGTCCACTCATTCAGTCCTGTCAGACTCTTTGCATCCCCATGGACTGTAGCGCACCAGGCTCCTCTGTCCACGGTACTTTCCCATCAAGAATACTCAAGTGGGTGGCCATACTCTCCTCCAGGGGATCTTCCCAACTCAGGGATCAAACGCACATCTTCCGCATCTCTGGCATTGGCAGGTGGATCTTTACCGCTGAACCACAGGGAAGCCAACTGCTCATTAATTTTCTTTAAAAAGCAGATGATAATAGTGAAGCACTGCAGTTATTTCTGCAAGTTGCATGAAAAATAAAAAACACAATAAAGCTCAAATAGACTCATTTTAAAAGAAAGAGCCTTGATCTTACATTATATTTATAAATGAGCATTATTTAAGATAAAATGTTTATCTCAGGTACATATACCATAAATTAAAGAATAGTGAGATGATGTTTGGTTGAATGTGCTACTTCTATGTGACTTTAGTCAAGTTATTTAACGTTCCTATCACTCAATTCTTTATCTATAAAATAGATTAGAAGTAGTACACATCTCTCAGAGTCATAAGGAATAAAGGGGGAAATATATGAAAAGTTCTTATAGTATATAAATATCACTGAATTCGTGTTAGCTATCCTTAGTATCACCACAATTTTAACTGACTTATTTAATTAACCATGGCTTTTCCAGTAGTCATAGACAGACATAAGAGGTGGACAATAAAGAAGGCTGAGTGCTGAAGAATTGATGCTTTTGACCTGTGGTGCTGGAGAAGGCTCTTGAGAGTCCCTTGGACAGCACAGAGATCAAACCAGTCAATCCTAAAAGAAATTAACCCTGAATATTCACTGAAAGTACTAATGCTCCAATATTTAGGTCACCTGACGTGAAGAACCAACTCATTGGAAAAGACTCTGATGCTGGGAAAGATTGAAGGCAAAAGGAGAATGGGTGACAGAGGATGAGATGGTTGGATGACATCAATGACTCAATGGACCTGAATCTGAGCAAACTCCAGGAGATGGTGAAGGACAGGGAAGCCTGACATGCTGTAGTTCGAGGAGTCGTAAAGTGTCTATAAGACTCGACTTAGTTTCTGAACAACAATTTAATTAACAAGCCAAATTCTAATGTGATTTCCGTTGGAGAATAAACCTTTTATTTCTAAAGTTTAAATTGTATTTAGCTTTATTGCATTTCAGTACATGTACTTTGAAAGTTAACAACCTTTTAGACATTTTAAATTTTAATAAATTTAGGATTTTAACACATGTATATGGAATCTGGGATGGTACTGATGAATCTGTTTGCAGAGGAGCAGTGGAGGTGCAGACACAGAGAACAGACTTATGGACAAGCGCCAGGGAGAAGAGGGAGAGAGTGGGAGTAGCATGGATATAGCGTGTGTAAATAGATAGCCAAAGGGAATCTGCTCTAAGACTCAGGGAACTCATACAGGGTTCATAATAACCTAGAGAGGTGGGAATGGACAGGACGTGCGAGGGAGATTCAAGAGGCAGGGGACATATGTACACCTATGGCTAATTCATGTTGATGCATGACAGAAATCAAACCAATATTGTAAACCAATCATCAATCAATTTAAAATAACTAAACATTTTAAAAAATCTAACTTGAAAAAATAAATTCAATTTCTTTTTAAAATATAGTTTCCAAAGAAATGTGACCTTTAAATTTTAAATAATTTATTAACTTCTTTAGCATCTTGTTTTTAAAAGAAAGCTAATGCTTGAATACCAAGCAAGGGAAGTCGTCTGCAGTAAGGTTTTATTTCAACTCTAAAAACTGACTAACATACATAAAAGCATACAATCAAACACTATTTTCAATCCGTCTGTTACCATTTGTAAAGCAATTGACTGTCAGTGGTGAATAAGCCTAAAGAGATTAAACAAGACTTTAAAATAATAATTTGGAAATTTAAATGATTGTACATTCTTAATAGTGCCATATTTTTAGTTGTTTATTTTTGAGTGATCTAGGTTTTTTTTTTTTTAATCTTAACACTGGAATTTAAAAAACACACAATACCTTGCCATGATATACTCTATTACATGTTTAAAATAAATTTACATGTTGACATTTATAATGAATAGATCTTATTAACCTATATTACCACCAAAAGGTATGTAAACATACAATTTATTTTTAAATGGACCTGCATACGTAAAATTCTCCTTAAATAAATGCCCAGAAGGATTTATACTTTAGATAAAATACAATATTACTTTCCTTTCAGCTTTGAGTTCATTTTCATTTTCCTTTTTCAAGCTAAGAGTGCAAAAATATGTTAAAAAACCACTTTTGTAAACATTTAGAACAAAAATTGAAAAGGCACAAAATAGTCAGATTTTAATTTGCTTTTCTCTTCTTTTAGTCGAATTACATGAAATGATAATCGTTAAAGTAATTTGCCAATGACCTTGTGTCTTCCAGTGCATTCCCTTTTATCAAGGAAACCAATCTACCAATTTCTCTCCATTCTATTCAAATGCAAATATTAATCAATCAGGCCAATTTCAGCATATTCAAATTCTACCTAGAATGAAGGTCATTTGAATTTCAAATAGGATTTGGAATACACATTCAAAAAAGTTGAATTTATTTTGATCTCAATAGATTCTTGGGTCAGGATCAAACATCCTGCCAGGAAGAGATAAAACCTTCAGCTCCATTTCTTTGATAGAAATCTCTCTCTCTCTCTCTCTCTCTCTCTCTCTCTTTTTTCTTTTTTTGTAGTGTGAGAGGAAATATTCACTTCTCAGAGAGAATGAATATTCAACCAAGATCAATAGCCTCTCAGTGCTTGGAGTTTGTAGTTGCAAATTCATAGCCTCTATAACTTTGATGGGAAATTTTGAACTGGAAATATCACACTGTGATTTTATAATCCAACAAAAGAAACATGTTTGCAAGTGAACAACGTAAGCATCACTTTCAGGAGAACTTGTTGGACATGGATTATAGGGCCAGATAGATTTAAACAGAGCAGCTGCTGCCTGAGCAGGATTCCCCTTGGTCCTGTGGATAGATCTGTTCCCAATGGTTAGGAGAGTTTCTTTTTATTGTTTCTGAGAAGCATAGCAGTCTGGTCACAGGTGTGGGAGACAGTTTTTGTTTTTGTTTTTTAAAGAGAAGAAATACCCAAATTTTGACTGACATTTATTTAGGGAGCATCTCTCATAAGACACAAATGCATAGTAAGTCCAAGTGAAAGTGAAGTGAAAGTCACTCAGTCCTATCTGACTCTTTGTGACCCCGTGGACTGTAACCCACCAGACTCCTCTGTCTATGGAGTTCTCCAGGCAAGAATACTGGAGTGGGTTTCCATGTATTCCTCCAAGGTATCTTCCCGAACCATTAATCAAATCCAGGTCTCCTGCATTGCTAGCAGATTCTTTACCATCTGAGTCACAAAGGGAAGCCTGAAAGTTTAATAAAAGACTTATTATTAAGCCATATACTGCATTGATTTGGTACTTTGGGGAATCTGATATACTCCTTTAAAGTTGCTTTCAGAATAAACAGGAAGTACAGCAGGTCCGATGAGTAAAACATTTCCATTTTACACTCACACATTCTGACTATGCAAAACGTTTACCTCTGGTAACAATTGGCTCCTTTGCAGTTCCTATGGAAGTATTTATTTCTCATTCCATGACTTTTCATTTCAACTGAAGACTATATATTATTCAGATCCAGTATTGGATTCATTATCTGTGACTATATCTCCATGGAATATTACAAAATTTTGTGTATCAAAATAATTTGATCCTCCTCTTAATGTCCGTTTTGATGACATTTCAGAGTCCATAATCTAGCCATTTTTAAATATCAAAAAAAAAGCTGAAACACAAAAAGGAAACCATAATTAGAGAAAGGCATAAATTTGCTCCTTTATTGAAAGGTGTTAGCAGATGTATAAATTTGTAACTGCAGAGATTACAAGCATAAATATTTTAATAATAAAAAACATGAACTCTCATAAACTCACAGGGTTTTCCAGGTGGTACTAGTAGTAAAGAATCCACCTGAATGCAGGAGGCACAAGAGATAGGGATTTGATCCCTGGGTCAGGAAGATCTCCTGGAGTAGGAAATAGCAACCCACTCCAGTATTCTTGTCTGGAAAATTCCATGCACAGAGGAGCCTGGCAGGCTATAGACCATGGGGTCATAAGGAGTCAGATATGACTGAGTACACTGCAACAAAAATAACAGCAAACACAAATGCACAAAAATAAGTCACTAGCAACTGTTCATAATATATATTGTAATATAGACTTACTTAAAAATTAGAGGCGCAATTTTCACAGAATTATAGCTCTCAGAACCCTCACTGGTTGAAGCTGTCTCATGAAAACCATATGCTGATAAATACTGTGAGAAGCCTATATATATTACGTTTATGTCGATGCCTCACTTTGGTGTGATGATCGCTGGAATCCTACTCAACTCTGCTCTCACGTCACCGAATCTATCTTAAGTGATACTGCTTCTCCCTGCCTGAGATTTGCTTTGACTTTGACAAAGTTAAGTAATTAATGAAAATCTTCTTTCTTCCTCTCTGGATACTGGGAACATTACATATAATGTAGAGAGCAGACTAGAAGCATTATGTTTATTCTAAAGCAGGGTCAACATACTCAGAAAGTCAAAATATTGAAATAAACAGTGCTTCCTCAATATTCTGATTTCCAAGCTCATTCTATTTGCAAGACAGTCGGATGAAATTTATGTTTTGAAATATTTTGTTTTCTGACATTTTGTGTTCTTAAAAGTTCTTAAAATTTTTTAGTATTTGTAAAATATAGGAAGTAATACATAATAGTCAATATCATACTGCATTATATTTTATTATAAATGAATTATTAGAAACCATAATCATTTCAGAAGAAAATGGTAATAATTACAGACTCTTCAGAGTTTAGAAAAGACAATGTGGGAAAGAAGGACAGGTAGTGATTTAAATAAAGAAAGAAAGCTTCTTATGATGAAAGAAAATGTATATAAAACCAGAGCCCAGTGATACTTTTAGTGAATCAAATTATTTGGTATGACTGGAGGATTTAATTTCATTTTGCAGAAAGACCAGGTAATTTTCTCTTCTCATTTAATGTTTTTGTCCATTTTTATTTCTTCTGTTTACTTGTTATTGAGGCACAAGGTAGTGAAAGGTACATTTTTGTACACTGCAAAATTGGAAGAAAAAAAATATGGCCCTATTTACCTGTGACTATGATATTTTGGATTAGAAACAAATATAATGATCACTAGGAAAGTTGTATAACTCAATTTCTAGAGAAAATTATCAATCCAGTCATTAGCAAACTTAAATACCAGACAAATCTAAGTTCTTAGATAAATCTTTGAAAGGAAATCAAATGAGAAACTTAAAAATCTCTTCTGAACCATTCAAAATATTACTAATTGACTCAGATAATCATCCCAGGAAAAAAAATTAAAATGCTTATCAGGTCCAAACTTTAAGAGTTCCTTTTGACTCTTTTAAACTTGTTCCACTTCCCTCCATCCCTCCCTGATGCATGCCAATTTGCACTGTCCCACAAAAACTAAAACACCATAATCACATATAAAGGCAACATGCAGTAGGTTTTGATGGTATTGGTGCTGTGATTTTTAATCTTAAAGTTGGAAAACCAGCAGTCTTTCTGACAATAGACACAAAAATGATTTACAGAAGGTTCAGAATTAGGAAGCTTAAAGTAAATAAGTGAAGAAGTGTCCTGCATTCTCTACCTCTTGTTTGACCAACAATTCTTTAAATGTTAAAAGCAATATTTAGTCTCACTATGTTACACAAAATATCTTTGCTTGACTTAGATTGTTGTGTAAGATAAAATTTTGAAGACTCTCAGAACATTTTTGCTATGTGTGAACCTTCAGCTTCTATTAAGGGGAAATGAGCACAAAACCAAATTTGTTCTTTTCATCAAAGTCTACCCAGTAGCTGACCTCATCACAGTCACATCAAAGTACCAGTCAATATTTATCTACTCATGTATGCTATGCTGCTTCAGTCCTGTCTGACTCTTTGCAACACCCTGGATTGTAGCCCACCAGGTTTCACTGTCCATGGGATTCTCCAGGTAAGAATAGTAGAGTAGGTTACCATGCCCTCTTCCAGAGGATGTTCCCAATCCAGAGATCGAACTTACAGCTCTTATGCCTCTTGCATTGGCAGGTGGGTTCTTTACCACTAGTGCCACCTGGGAGCCACAAATCCTATTTGTAAAACATTCCCAATATGATTTCAATAAAGTTAAAAAAAAAAAGTTATAAATAACATTTCTTCTGGAAATTGTACTTTGGCAATTTTAGCCCTCAAATCTTTACCTTTGCTTTATTTTCCTATAAGCAGTTAAGGACTAGACAGATGCTTTCAGTAGCAATTTTTTCTTTCATAAATGAAAATAACAAAGATTGTAATAATATTTTTGAGAGCAGACAATCTTTTTTTAGTCCATTTGAAAATAATACAATATGCATCAAAATGGACAGGTCAATAAGCATGCAGGACTGCCTGCACAGAGAATTGCGAGTTCTGACTTAGCTTCAAATGCTGTGAATAGATGCATCCCACTTTATTATCACCCAAATTCATCTTGCTTTAGTAATTTTACATTTTACTTTCTAATTCCAGCTTTGGAGGCCTTGGATAAACTAAGATCCTGCTCATCCACAGACAGTGTTACTTTTATATGCATTTCCTACATAAGTTTGAAGGATAAATTCAACCCCTTAGCATATAAGAGTCAATAGTGTTCAACCACCTCTTCAATGCTGCTTATAGTCTTAAGAACATTGCCTAAGGTGTTGGAAATCCATTTTGAAGAAAAGAAATTGTCAAATCAAATAGGTTTTCATAAAAAAAACTGGGCAACAAAAAAAGTAAAGGTGACTACTTAAACCACCTACAGTATGAACTTATGCCCTTTGGAGAATTTAAATGTTTGACAATACCTATCTTCAACGACATATGACCAGAAAGTTAGTACGGAATGAATTTGTCAAAAGACATGAGAGATGCTCAGTGGTTGTTGAATTTCAAGAAGAAGGAGTAGGAGGAGGAGAAGCAGTGGAAGTAAGAGGAAGGGGAAGATGAAAAAGAAGAAAATGTTATCTTCACACGCCTGTACTTAAAAACGTGACTTTTAGTTGCCATTCCTTGTTGACTCTCTCTCCGCTGCTGTAGGATGTCTGGCCCACACTTCAGAGAACTTCTCTAATTTGGTACCAGGGATTCCCTGGTGGCTCAGCAGTAAAGAATCTGCCTGCAATGCAGGAGACATGAGTTCGATCCCTGAGTCGGGAAGATACCTTGGAGAAGGAAATGGAAAACTACCCCAGTATTTTTGCCTGGAGAATCCCATGGACATAGGAGCCTGGAGGGCTACAATCCATAGGGTCACAAGAGTTGGACACGACTGAGCAAGTAAGCAGCAGCAACAACATCCTTCCCATATCGCTCACCAGAACTCTGTCCCTTTGTTGACAGTGTTGACTGACTACCTCTTTAACGGAGACACCCAACTTCTACCCTCTGTGATAACAAACCTTTGTGGGTTCCCTCCTACCTACAGGCTGCAGAGTCTCAGCATCCTTGTGACAGGGTATTTATGTTTTTCATTTCTTTTTGAAGTAAACAGCAAGTGCCAGGTACATCAAATCTATCAAATCAACATTATACTAAAAAAGTAACTTAGATGGATAAACCCAAACATATTTCATAGGGATTTTAAACCTATCAAATATTATATGTAGTCACTCTAATGCATATCTTATATTCAATTAAGTCTGTGAGTTTCAAAAATTTCAGTGAAAATAATTAACATTTTTTACAGTGCTACATAATTTACCTGGCATTTTCTCAACCACTGTTTCACTATACACTTGTAAATGCTAAATACTAAAGTGACTGTTTACATTTCCTTACCAAAGTAAATAAAGTTTGCATATTATAAAAGGAGTCTCAGAAAGATTAAGTTACTAGTGCTATTTTAATTATCTTCAACACTTGCAAGAGTTAAGTCAAATGATCTTAGCTGATATAATGTCTATAAATAGGAAAATGAAGATCAAATTTCATTATTGGTAGCACATAAAAACTAAAACTTTCAAGAGCTACGATTTAAGACCTAATAATGTTATAATTCCGTATTAACAAAGCATTCTCAAATTGATTTATTTTTCTTAAAGATTCCAAAATGTTAGTTTTCTGAAAATTGTTGTCTAGTAAAGGTGTTAGAGAAAAACATTGTATCCATTGCACTTGTGATAAAGTATGTTAATTGTATGTATACTTTCTATGGTATGATGAAAACAGAAACTTATTGCTGTGATCTTCTTTCCATAAATCATGTATTACTAGTTTAACCTTGGGAAAAGCATCAGACCTATCCCAATTGAAAGACCGTCTACATTTCTGTCCATTGCTCCTCAAAATTGTCAAGACCATTAAAAGCAAGGAGAGTCTGAGAAACTATTTCAGCTAAAAGGAGTTTAGGAAGTCAGGTAAACTAACCACAATATGGTATCCTGAATGGGATTCTGTAACAAAAACATAAATAAATACATAACTATAAGATGTCAATATCGCATTCATTAATTGCAACACCTGACTAAAGATGTTAATACCAGGGAAAACCGAGTTTGAGGCATGTGAAAACCCTATACTTTCTTTGCAGTGTTTCTGCTAATCTAGAATTGATTTAAAATAAACATTTTACTGAAAAAGAAGCACTTAAGCATACACGTACTTTTTCCAAGTAGACTGACACTATACGTTTCTACAAATAATCTGTATGAGAATGTTAATAGTGGCTTTATTTGTAAATGTTACACATCCAAAACATCTGAATGACGCTCCAGGTTGGAAATCAATAAACAGGTAATTCCATTGTGAAACAGTACTCAGCAATGAGAAGAAATGAGCTGTTGATAAACCAACAACGTGAATGAAGCACAAATGCATTATGCTTATGGAAAGAAGACAGATTTGAAAGGCTACCTAATATTTTTCCATTTACTTGACATTCTTGCAAATACAGAATTGTCAGGACGTATAACAGATCACTGGTTGCCAAGAGATGGGAGATGAGTATTTTGCAAATATAAGGCTAGGGAAAATGGTTATTGGAACTGCTCATTACTTTGATTTGTAGTATAGTGATTATATAACTGATACATTTTTTAACTCACAGAATGATTTACTACAGGGATGAATTTTATTGTATATAAATTATACCTAAACAACAGCAACAAAAAAAGAAAAACATTGTGGGTCAATATAATGTGTCAACTTAGGCATTATGATATAAAAGTAATGTCTGGAATCATAACATGAAAAGGCTAAAGTACTATTAGTCAAATCTTTAGGCAGCCTTAACAATGGAAAAATGGGCTTCCCAGGTGGTAGTAGTGGTAAAGATTTCACCTTCCAATACAGGAGACTCAAGAGATGCAGCTTCAGTCCCTAGGTTGGGAATATCCTGAGGAGTAGGAGATGGCAACTCACTCCAGTGTTCTTGCCTAGAAAAATTCCATGGACAGAGGAGCCTAGAAGACTACAGTCCATGGGGTTGCAAAGAGTCCGACATGACTGAACGACTGAACACTCACCCACGCAACAAAAGTAAACGGCCATGACTACTGTGGGCCAGTTTATAGAGGAAAATCGGAGGAAGGATTTTAAATTGGAGCCATCATCATGGAGAGAATAAAGATCTGATATGTGTTGGGCAAACTGCCTCCATGAGTCTTAAGTATCAGAGTGTGGTTGTGAGGTTATTCGAAGAGACATCAAATTATACTTTTACATCAATTCTGAGAACTAAGCATTAGAAAAAGAAGCAGTAAGAATGGAGAGTCACACCATATTTCATAGTTATCCACAAAATAATAACCTTGTTCATGTAAAAGATAAAGCACCTCATTTCGACTTTCTGTATAAAGCTACTTTGCCAGAAAAATGAGTAGTTCTTCTTAACATTTTCTATTAAAATCTACATGAATATTTCCCAATTCAATATTATATCGCAATTTGTTTACAAGCACTTGTGAAATATTTTCCTGTCATGAGCAGAAGAATAAATGATCTTTGTTGATTTAAAGAAACAACCAGAGCCCCTGAAAATGAAGATAGCAATCAAGGTATAACATATTTAGTAATGCCTCATTGAAGTATGCAATTCAAAATAGCATGAGGAATACAATTACATTCTCATCAGTCAAGGAAGAATAATCTCAAAGTATTATTTGATTTAAAAGAAGTTAAAATGGTAGTAGGCTTGTATCACTGATGCTAAAGCTGAAGCTCCAATACTTTGGCTACTTGATGCAAAGAGTCAACTCACTGGAAAAGACCCTGATGCTGGGAAAGATTGAAGGTGGGAGGAGAAGGGGATGACAGAGGACAAGATGGTTGGATGGCATCACCAACTAAATTGACATGAGTTTGAGCAAATTCCATGAAATAGTGAATAACAGGGAAACCTGGAATGCTGCAGTCCATGGGGTTGCAAAGAGTCGGATATGACTAAGCAACTGAGCAACAGACTTACAGAGCTCATTAGGTTACAAAATCTGCTCTAAAGGAATCTGAACTCAGATATGGTTATTATAATGAGAAAAAAAAAAAAAAAACAGTCAACTTACTGGCCCTAAGATGTTAATGATATATCAGCCCAGCTCATACTGGGTTCTTGGCTTTCCCCAAGCCATAGAAATTGACTAAGGCTTCCCAGGTGGCTCAGTGAGTATAGAATCCACCTACAGTGCAGGAGATGCAGGACATTGGGGTTTAATCTCAGGGTCGGGAAGATCCCCTGGAGCAGGTCATGGCAAGCCACTCCAGTATTCTTGCCTGGAAAATTCCATGGACCAAGGAGCCTGGCAGGCTACAGTCTATAGGGTCACCAAGAGTCGGACATGACTGAAACGAATGAGTATAGTGTGTAGCACAGATGCCAGAGAAGAAATTCGGGCAAGGTTTTATAGGGACCCTGCTGCAGCAAGAGGGAGCAAGAACAAACAAGAGTTTCCCTTACTGTTTCTTTGATTCTGGGAGGTGGGAAAGGCAAGCATGTTCCTTATATGGGGTAAGGGTAAGGGCATGTACAGGGGTTGAATCAGAGGGGTGGCTTAGGTGTTTTCCCCACCCCTCTGGTGGTGTTGAGTGCAGGAGGCATACTCAGTACCCTACTTTTGTTTCCAACACCCTGTTTTTGTTCTATGCTCTTCAAAACCAGCTGTTGGGTTTTCTGGTATCTTTGTCCAGAATTTAACCCAATTGCAGCATGCACCCAGTTACTTTCAGTTCCACATAATTTCTCTGTGTTCTGTTGCTAGAGGAGAGATGTGTCCAGGTGCAAGAACTGCAGCACTGCAGCAAAGGGTCCCAGATCACAGTCTGTCTCACACCCTCTTATAGAAGCAATTATTTATTAAATATAAATATAAAAACTTTGATTACAACTGGAATATAAAAAACATTTAAAAGTTAAAATGAAATTAATGAAAAGAAGCAAAAGTAACTAGAACTGGAATGAGAAACTGCTAATTGACTGTTTTTCATCCAGTAATAATTCATGTGTAGCAAGTTAAAGCATCTTATCATCAAGTAGTATATTAGTGTGCCTGACGTTTGTTATGAATTATATATAGTTTGTCCCAATTAATCTCCAAGTTAATAAAATAAGGTAGGTTCTCTATCATTACCCAAGCTTTACAATTGGGAATATCAGTCTGTTATGTCTTTCCTTGGGTCCTGATATCTGAAAATCTCAAAGTCTATGCTGTTTGGTCCTTCATGGTTTAGATCACTTTGCATCCAGAAAAACCTGTACTAAACTGGTGTGTGGAATCCAGTGGAGATTATAACTCTAATTGATTTAGTATAGTCAGTGTTAGATGTGATTCAATTTCCATCTTGTTTTCTATTTCATTAAACTTTTATTTAGCTCGGCATTGTCTGAAATGACAGTATAGGATAGTGACTGAAATAGGACAGTTTCTTGCATTGGTCTGCTCCGGTTCACAAATGTAAATCATAGAGACCTACCTTACAAGAGCTTAAATGTTAACATACACACATGTCCTATTTCTACATATGTAGTCCTGATTTATTTGGATTAATTTTGCTACTATTTCCTTATAACACCTGGAGCTAGATGCTTTGATCATCAATTTTCACCTTTTCTTCTTCTCTAGTTTAATAATTTAAGACAATAAATTTCCATCTAAGTATCACTTTAGCTGCATGCTACAAGTTTTCACAAGAGCAATTTTGGCCTTGATGTCCCCAAATTTTCTAATCACACTGCAATTCTGTATTTATCCAGGAGTTATTGATCATTGGCTTATTTTTTCCTGAATTTTAAAACACATTATTTCCCTAGTTCTTTTTTCTCTTTGTTTTATAAGCTAGATGTATTGTAATCACAGAATATTTTACTCCTTAAAAATATCTGAGACTTGCTTTTAAGTCTTAGGATGTGGTCAGTTCTCACTATGCTTAAGGTGTATGTTTATTTAATATATCTGGCTTGTATACTGGTTTATTTGAACTTTTTAACCATGATGGTGTGGTCGTTTACCTAGAGCAATATATCTTGGAGTGTGAAGTCAAGCGGGCCTTAGGATGCTTCACTATGAATAAAGCTAGTGAAAGTGATGGAATTCCAGCTGAGCTATTTCAAATCTTAAAAGATGATGCTCTTAAAGTGCCACACTCAATATACCAGTAAATTTGGAAAATTTAGCAGCTACAGGACTTTCTCTTCTCTGTGCCAAGGATCAGACCAAAGAAACGGTGAGCACCAGTCAGCTATTTAGCAAAATTTCCAGGGGGCTATGAAGGGGATTCCTTGGCACATTTTTCCCACTGCTTTTTCCTCCTGTCCTTCAGCTCTCTCCCGGGACTCAAGCCTGGCCAAAACTAATAAAGCTCAGGCTCTGAGGTCTCATTACAAAAATTCATTGCGAGTCAAAGCAGTAGATAAGAGGTAGACTTGTTAAGATTCAGAAAAATGTGCTGCACTCTACAGGGTACTGGCCATGGAATGCGGCCTGGCTAGGATTTGCGAGCTGGGTAAATTCATATGCTTATGAGTGGGAGGATCATCCCAGCCATTGGGGAACCACCCACTCCTCCATCTTTTTCACAGTGCCTTGGAGCTGTCCTGCCACCTCTGGGTGTGTCTGTTGGCTTATAGATTGGAGATAAGGTTTACTTGAATTTGACTTGTCATCTTGAACCCAATTGATTTTAATTGGTTTACATTATACCCTTGTGCTATGTCATTCTTTCAAAGGTTGTGCTCTGCCCTCTTCCCTACTGTTTCGTGATCTTTTCCTGAGCCCCATCCAGATCCACAAGGTTGCCTCTACAATCTTCTGGAGAGACAACCAGAAAATAGCTGGCCTTGGAAGAGAAATACTCTATAGTATCCGACCCCCTAATGCTACCCAGTACTGGTCACACTGGAGATCTTGGGGATGCCCAACTCCAGTCCGGGGGTCCCAGGAGGTCATCACGCCTCGACCTGCCCAGGGACCCAATTCTCGGGAGGCTGTCACGCCTTGGCCTGCCCGGGGGTTCGATCTCTAGGAGGCTGTCATGCCTCAGACTACCTGGAGATCTGCACCCTGACCCAGGGACACCTGGCTCTCAGGTTGCAACAATTCTGGGTAGGATAGGGCTTCCCTGGTGGTGCAGAGGTTAAAGCATCTGCCTGCAATATGAGAGAATTAGGTTCGATCCCTGGGTCGGGAAGATCCCCTGGAGAAGAAAATGGCAACCCACTCCAGTGTTCTTGCCTGGAGAATCCCATGGACGGAGGAGCTTGGTGGGCTGCAGTCCACGGGTCGCAAAGAGTCGGACACGACTGAACAACTTCACTTCACAGGACTGGAAAAGATCAGCTTTCATTCCAATCCAAAAGAAATTAAGTGCCAAAAAATGTTAAAACTATAGCACAATTCCAATCATCTCACCAGCTAGTAAAGTAATACTAAAAATTCTCTAAGCTAGACTTCAACAGTACATGAACCAAGAACTTCCAGATGTTCAAACTGAATTTAGAAAAGGCAGAGGAGCCAGAGATCAAATTGCCAACATCTGTTGGATCATGGAAAAATCAAGAGAATTTCAGAAAAGCATCTACTTCTGCTTCATTGACTATAATAAAGCCTTTGACTGTGTGGATCACAACAAACTGGAAAATTCTTAAAGAGATGGGAATACAAGACCATCTTACCTGCCTCCTGAGAAATATGTGTGCAATCAAGAAGCAACACTTAGATCCATATATGAAACAGCAGACTGGTTCCAAATTGGGAAAGGAGTGTATTAAGGCTGTATATTGTTATCCTGTTTATTTAACTTACATGCAGAGTACATCATGTGACATGTCAGGCTGGATGAAGCCCAAGCTGGAATCAAGATTGCAAGGAGAAATATCAATAACCTCAGATATGCAGGTGACACCACCCTTATGGCAGAAGGTAAAGAGGAACTAAAGAGCCTCTTGGTAAAAGTGAAAGAGGAGAGTGAAAAAGCTAGCTTCAAACTCAACATTCAAAAATCTGATGGCATCTGGTCCCATCACTTCATGGCAAATAGATGGGGAAACAATGGAAACAGTGACAGACTTCATTTTCTTGTGTTCAAAAATCACTGCAGATAGTGACTGAAGCCATGAAATTAAAAGACACTTGCTCCTTGGAATAAAGCTATGACAAACCTAGGCATCATACTGAAAAGCAGAGAGATTACTTTGCTGACAAAGGTCCATATAGTCAAGGCTATGGTTTTTCGAGTAGTCATGTATGGATATGAGATTTGGACTATAAAGAAAGCTGAGTGCTGAAGAATTAGTGCTTTTGAACTGTGGTGTTGGATAAAACTCTTTAGAACCCTTGGACTGCAAGGAGATCAAACCAGTCAGTCCTAAAGGAAATAAATCCTGAATATTCATTGAAAGTACTGATGCTAAACTGAAGCTGAGTTTATTTTGGCCACCTGATGAAAAGCTGACTTATCATCAGAAAAGACACTAATGCTGGGAAAGATTGAAGGCAGGAGGAGAAGGAGATAACAGAGGATGAGATGGTTGGATGGCATCACGGATTTGATGGACATGAATTTAAGTAAGCTCCAGGAGCTGGTGAAGGACAAGGAAGCCTGATGTGTTGCAGTTCATGGGGTTGCAAAGTGTCAGACACTACTGAGCGACTGAACAACAACAATGATTCTACTGATATTTTCAGTCTCCTTTTTTTATACCAGTTATTAAGAAGTCGGTTGTCACTTCTTTCATCTTGGGATATTCTTAACTCAGGAAATGTACCAGCATCTCCTGCACTGGCAGGCAGATTCTTTACCACTATGCCACCTGAGAAGCCCTTATTATTAACAGAGTAAGTCAAAATTCCCTCACTGTGATGGTGATTCATCAATTTACTTGTTTTCATTAATTTTGTTATATATGGGTAAGCTATGTTCTTAGGTAAGAACTTGCTACATGTGTTTGATGAAATGAAACCTATTGTACACTGAACATTTCCAGTGATGTTTTTGTGCCCCAAAAGTCACTTTTTCTCATAGTTTTATCAACATTCTTTAGGTGTAAAATTGATCAGTATTTGCCCTGTATTTTTTTCAATTTATCCATTAGGTTCACCAACATTTTCTTGTTCCCCCACTCAGTTTTCTTTTTTCACTTTAGGCACTCCATATAAGATCAGTTTCATTTCTGCATTAAGTGAATTACTTAAATTTTGCCCTAAACAATAGAATGGAAAAGACTAGAGATCTGCTCAAGAAAATTAGAAATACCAAGGGAACATGTCATGCAAAGATGGGCACAAAAAAGGACAGAAATGGTATGGACCTTAACAGAAGTAGAAGATGTTAAGAAGTGGTGGCAAGACTACACAGAAGAACTATAGAAAAAAATCTTCACGACCCGGATAACCACAATGGTGTGATCACTCGCCTAGAACCAGACATCCTAGAATGCGAAGTCAAGAGAGCCTAGGAAGCATCACTGTGAAGAAAGCTAGTGGAGGTGATGGAATTCCAGTGGAGCTCTTTCAAATCCGGAAAGATAATGCTGTGAAAGTGCTGCACTCAATATGCCAGCAAATTTGGAAAACTCAGCAGTGGCCACAGGACTGGCAAAAGTCAATTTTCATTCCAATCCCAAACAAAGGAAATGCCAAAGAATGCTCAAACTACTTCACAATTACACTCATCTTACACGCTGGCACAGTAATGCTCAAAATTCTCCAAACCAGGCTTCAACAGTACATGAACCATGAAGTTTCAGATGTTCAAGCTGGATTTAGAAAAGGCAAAGGAACCAAAGATCAAATTGCCCACATCCCTTGGATCATCAGTAAGGCAAGAGAGTTCCAGAAAAACATTTATTTCTGCTTATTGACTATGCCAAAGCCTTTGGTTTTGTGGATCACAACAAACTCTGGAAAATTCTTCAAGATAAGAGAATACCAGACCATCTCACCTACCTCTTGAGAAATCTGTATGCAAGTCAAGAAACAGCAGTTAGAACTGGACGTGGAACAAACTGGTTCCAAATTGGGAAAGGAGTACATCAAGTCGGTATATTGTCATCCTGCTTGTTTAACTTAAATGCAGAGTACATCATGAGAAATGCTGGACAGGATAAAGCATAAGCTGGAATCAAGATCGCATGGAGAAATATCAATAACCTCAGATATTTAGATGACACACACTTATAGCAGAATATGAAGAACTAAAGATCCTCTTGATGAAAGTGAAAGAGGAGAGTGAAAAAGCTTAAAACTCAACATTCAGAAAACTAAGATCATGACATCTGGTCCCATCACTTCATGGCAAATAGATGGGGAAACAATGGAAACAGTGACAGACTTAATTTTTTTGAGCTCCAAAATCATGGTAGATTAGACTGCAGCCATGAAATTAAAAGATGCTTGCTCCTTGGAAGAAAAGTTATCACCAACCTAGACAGCATATTAAAAAGCAGAGACATTACTTTGCCAACAAAAGACTGTCTAGTCAAAGCTAATGCTTTTCCAGTAGTCATATATGAATGTGAGAGTTGGACTATAAAGAAAGCTGAGCATCAAAAAATTGATGCTTTTGAACTGTGATGTTGGAGAAGACTCTTGAGAGTCCCTTGGACAGCAAGGAGACCCAAACAGTCCATCCTAAAGGAGATCAGTCCTGAATGTTCATTGGAAGGATTGATGCTGAAACAAACTCCAATACTTTGTCCACTTGATGTAATGAAGTGACTTACTGGAAAAGACCCTGATGTCGGAAAAGATTGAAGATGGAACGAGAAGGGAACTACAGAAGATGAGCTGGTTGGATGGCATCACCGACTCAATGGACATCAGTTTGAACAAGCTTCAGGAGTTGGTGATGGACAGGGGAGCCTGGCATGCTGCAGTGTATGGGGTTGTAAAGAGTCGGATATGACTGAGCCACTGAACCAAACTGAGAGAGTGTCTTGTGGTGGTAAACACTTAAAGCTTTTTTATGTCTGAAAATGTGTTTATACTGTTTTCATTTGCGTTAATATTTTCAGTTGATATACAGCTCTGAGTTCTGCTTTTTCCCTTCTCTAAGCACGGTATGACATTTTTCTCGCTGTTGGTTTTTGTTGTTGAGAAACCGTTCATCCTGTGGTTCTGCTGTCAGGATATTACTTATGCCTTTGAAAATTGTCTTCTGGTGATAGATGCTTTAAGACTTTAGTTCTCTCAGTGCTGATCTGAATTTTACTTGACATATATTTAGGAGAAGTATTCTGTTTACTTGTCTTGCTTGCTCTTCTTGGATTCCCCAAAGTGTGTATACTGGTTTATATAATCAGTTATGGAAAATTCTCAGTCACTTCTAACTGCGCCTCTTCCCCACTATCCATTTGTTTGAAAACATTGGTTAGATAAGCTATATTTCTTACTTTAACTTTCAATTTTCTTGATTTTTTAAAACTTGTTATCCCATTGTATTGCATTCTGTATAATTTCTTTAGATTTATCTTTAAACTCATTAACATCATTTTCAGATGTTCCTCATCTTCTATTAAACCTGTACAATTACTGATTTCTTTCTTTCTCTTGAGTTTCCTTTCCACTTGTTTTATATAGGTCTTGCCATAAACATACTTTCAATTACTTTTATTTTTTTAAGTATTTTATATAATTTTATTTCATTTAGTAATTACAGTATCTTATTTGTTATGGACCTCGTTCTGTTTTCTACTTTATCTGCTGGTTCTGAATAATACCATTTACTTTTTATCTTTTGTGTTTTGTGATTGTTCACTTAGTATATTCATAGAAGTTTTCCATTGGAATTATTTGAACCAGGTTTCAAATTGAGTTTCTGCAGAGAATTTTACTTTTTTATTTCTACCAGGCATTTATCAGTATGCCTGGTACTCAGCACATTTTAAACTAAATATTGGATTTCAGGTGTTTTATATTAACCAAGTTGTAGGAATTTATAATGAAAACTGCAAAACCATTTGTGATTATGTGCTTTCAAGATTTTTCTTTTTCTTCATCACTCAGGGGCAAAATTATTATGAATCATTGGATGAAGGATAAGACAAGTAGGTCTAGTTTATCATTTTCCCTTAGTATGATTATGTTCTTTAGGACTTCACATACATGAAAATCTAAGAATTCTACTTTTCTTGCTGATTTTCTACAGAACAGGAAGAAAAAAAAATGTTCTTTTGGATCCATATTGTAGAAATCGGAATTTACATCTAGCTACTTTGGCCTCCTGATGCAAAAAAACTGACTCATTAGAAAAGACTGATGCTGGGAAAGATTGAAGGCAGCAGGAGATGGGGGCAACAGAGGATGAGATGGTTGGATGACATCACTGGTGCAATCATGAACTTGAGCAAACTCCAGGAGACGATCATAGACAGGGAGGGCTGTGTGTACTGCGGTCAATCAGGTCACAAAGAGTCGGACATGACTGAGCAACTGACTGGACTGAACTGAACTAGGCTACAACTATGCAACAGGCAAAAATTGGTGGTGATTTAATCATGATTCAGGAGGGAAGAAAGATATTTATTTCCCAAATCTAATCAAGAGAAGCCTCAAAGAGCTGAATAAACATGAGGATAATGTTGAAGCTGGAGTTCATGATGACCCTATTAATTCTCTGTAACAACAGGGTCCACTGGCACCAATTTGCAAATAGTTTTTTTAAGCAGTTACAAAGAATTGTGTGCATTGCTGTTTAAAGGCTTTCTTTCTTTGTCTGAGTAATTAAAAGAAAAATTATAAACATTACTTAATTAAAAAATCATTTTCTCTTAAAAATACAATATAAGCTAAAACTCCATCATTTTTATGTATCTTATCCACACTATGGCTTATCAGTGACATTGTTTTTCTGTATTTAATTTTTTTTCATTATAACTCATTACTCATAATTATTTCTAACCAAGTTACCAAAAATTAAAAGAATAAGTAAGCTTTAGAAGGGTGCAATAGCTACAAGGAAGATAAAATATTAAAATACATTATTATCTTTCAGGGTTTTATTATGTTATCCAAAGAATTGCATCTTCTTTCAAGAAGGTATTAAAAAAAATTGGAAACATCTTTGTAATCTATTTTTCTAATGTATTGAACATAGCTGAGAATTCAGAATTTTAAATATTTTATGTACAATGACAAAGAGAAAAAGCTGATATGAGAAAATGCAGTATTACAGGATGAATCAGGAGATGAACACAAAGAGACACAGAGCATTCCTCTGGACTCTACTACTGAAGGTCAAATTAATCATATCAGTGAACTCAGACTGAATGTTCACATGATATTATTCTAAATAAGTGTTTCAAATCAGAAGCCAACAAATAAATACTCCAATAACAGTAAGAAAGTATAGCTTTTCCTCCAGTTAGAAATAGTGTTGCCTTACTTCAGCTAGATTTAAGATCATAGCTGTCATGGGCAAAGTCTTTAAAAAATAGCCAAATGTTTCTCATATAAAATAAAATGTAGTAGGATCATTATTATCCCTGCTATCATTTCCAATAATCTAATTCTTAGTTTATGTCATAATTTGGAAAATGCGGGAATTTTAGGCTAATCTACATAATGCACATTGAGAGGATAAAAAAGCACCATTTGCCAGTTTTGAAACCAGTATTTTTCTTACACTTTTGTACATTTTCTGTATTAAGGCACTCAATTTTATAGGGCCATGAATTAGGAAGCTCAATTTACACCTATTTTTACTAATGTGTGTAATATATAAATAAATATATTGGGCCTTCTGGGAAAAACTGAAATCCCACTGAAACTCTATTATTTAATATCACAAAATGAATATTGGAGAAATGTAACTTTTTTTCACTTCTATGACCCACAGGTGACACCTTCCTTTAAACAAGTTTATGTAACTCAGAGACAGAATCAAATAAAAGAAATCATTAGAACATTTGGTTTGTATTTGAAAGATTGCTGATAAATTCAAAAGATTGTTTAACAAAGGTTACTGAGGTCAAGTCTGTCTTTTGTCTAATATTATAAATATTCCAAATCTCCTGAATTGTCTCTCACCAGCTCATCTGACTGGGAGCTATTTCTGATTTTCTGGTCACCTGTGGAACTCAATGGAGTGAAGTTGGAAGAGATTTTCACCACAGGCACAGAGCTTAGATGAGCTCAGAAGCAGAGTTCACATGTTTGAAATTTGGTGCAAGGCCAGTCCCTGGGGACCTCGGCTCTCGGTATCTCCTGATATGTAGACCCTTCTTGCCTTGACCTGTGGTCATCTTTTCTGTCTATTCTTCTGCTTCTTGTGTGCATTTATCTGTCTCCTTATCCACTGATATCAGCTCCATTGTTAATTCTAATTCACTTTTAGGTTATGGAATTTATTCCAGCCCTGATGGCTTCTTCACTATGCCCTAGGGAAAGCTGACAAATTATCCCAGATACTAGAATTATCCCCTTGTGAGGACTGTAAATGGATCCTGTTGATAGAGTTGAGATGGTTTCCTAAAGACAGTTACCCCCTTGCCTGATCTGATATGATGCCAAATCCTTGAATATATCCTGAGGCTAACTTCCTATATTCAACACACATTTACGGACAACTATCTATACTGAGGCCAGTGTTAACATACAGTTTCTCCCTTCAAGGACATCAAAGTGCACTACAATGGTTCTAAACCTTGACAATGTATAATGAGTGCTTTAAAAATGCAGATTCCTTGACCTGACACTTAGGCATTTTAATCCCATAAAACCAAGAAATCTGTAAACCAAAGAAGATGAACAGGAAAAGGTAAAATAAAAAATACTCCAAGTGAATCTGGTATTCACCAGATTACAAAGAATCCACTTGCAACACAGGAAACTTCCTTGCAATGAGAAGGAAATAGCTACCTTCTCCAGTATCTTTGCTTAGCAAATCCCAAGGACAGAGGAGCCTGGCGGGCTATGTCCATGGGGTCGCAAGAGTGGGATAGGACATAGCAACTAAACCATCACCAAGACAGCTTATTCATGATAACTGAGGCACTGAAGATTGAAGCAACTCTCAAATTAGTTTTGAACACTTTCTTTTTTTATTAAGGTGTTCAGTTCAGTTCAGTTCAGCTTCTCAGTCATGTTCAACTCTTTGTGACTCCATGGACTGCAGCACACCAGGCCTTTCTGTCCATCACCAAACTCCCAGAGCTTGTTCAAATTCATATCCATCGAGTCGGTGATGCCATCCAACCATCTCATCCTCTATCATCCCCTTCTCCTCCTGCCTTCATTCCTTCCCAGCATCAGAGTCTTTTCCAGTGAGTCAATTCTTCATATCAGGTGGCCAAATTATTGGAGCTTCAGCTTCAGAATCAATTTTTACAATGAATATTCAGGACTGATTTCCTTTAGGATTGACTGGTTTGATCTCCTTTCAGTCCCAGTGACTCTCAAGAGTCTTCCCCAACACCACAGTTCAAAAGCATCAATTCTTGAGGTGTAGATTAGCAAGGTGAAAGTAACAGAACCATGGCTCAATTTCCCACTTTTTGGTGAGGGCAGGCAGAGTGAAAAAAACAATGACAAAAAACTAACCAAACTGATCACATGGACCACAGCCTTGTCTAACTCAATGAAACAATGAGCCATGCCATGTAGGGCCACCCAAGACAGATGGCTCATGGTGGATAGTTTTGACAAAATGTAGTCCACTGGAGAAGGGAATGGCAAACCACTTCAGGATTCTTGCCTTGAGAACCTCAGGTCAGTTCAGTTCACTCATTCAGTCGTGTCCAACTCTTTGTGACCCCATGGACTACAGTATGCCAGGCTTCCCTGTTCATCACCAACTCCTGAAGCTTATTCAAATTCATGTTCATAGAGTCAGTGATGCCATCCAACAGTCTCATCTTCTGCTGTCCCCTTCTCCTCCTGCCTTCAATCATTCCCATCATCAGGGTCTTTTCAAATGACTCAGTTCTTTGCAACAGGTGGCCAAAGTATTGAAGTTTTGGCTTCAATATCAGTCCTTCCAATGAATATTCAGGGTTGATTTCCTTTAGGATGGACTGGTTGGATCTCCTTGCAGTCCAAGGGACTCGCAAGAGTCTTCTCCAACACCACAGTTCAAAAGTATCAATTCTGTGGCGCTCAGCTTTCTTTATAGTCCAACTCTCACATCCATACTTGACTACCGGAAAAGCCACAGCTTTGACTAAATGGACCTTTGTTGGCAACGTAATGTCTCTTCTTTTTAATATGCTGTCTAGGTTGGTCATAACTTTTCTTCCAAGGAGCAAGTGTCTTTTAATTTCATGGCTGCAGTCACCATCAGCATTGATTTTTGGAGCCCCCGAAAATGAAGTCTGTCACTATTTCCATTGTTTCCCCATCTATTTGCCATGAAGTGATGGGACCAGATGCCATAATCTTACTTTTCTGAATGTTGAGTTTTAAGCCAACTTTTTCACTCTCCTCTTTCACTTTCATCAAGAACTTCTTTAGCTCTTTTTCACTTTCTGCCATAAGTTTGGTGTTATCTGCATATCTGTGGTTATTGATATTTCTCCCAACAATCTTGATTCTAGCACATGAACAGTATGAAAAGGCTGACTCCTAGTGATGGATGTTGAATCACTGCCACTGGGTAATTAATTATCCCACCTCAACCCTATGTACTCCAGGTAGGACAAAAGGTGTCACAGCTCCAAGGCTTATAAGGAACACATATTTTTGTTTTACCTGAAATAATGGCAGTCTCAAAGGAAATATAAAAAATCTTCAGCACTTTGAAGTATTATACAGCTGCTTTGGTTTTGAAGTAGGTTCAAGCTTCTCTGGTGGCTCAGATCATAAAGAATCTGCCTGCAGTGCAAGAGACTCAGGTTCAGTCCCTGGGTTGGGAAGAGCCCCTGGTTAAGGGAATAACAATCTACTCCAATATTCTGGTCTGGAGAATTCCATGGACAGAAGAGCCTAACAGGCTATAGTCCTTGTGGTTGCAAAGAGTCAGACACAACTGAGCAACTTTCTCATGCACATAAGTACAAATATCGTTCTTTTCCTGAAATTCTTAGTTTTCACTTTGAAATTGTCAGTTCACAAGAGTTTTTAAGGTAAAGACTGTCAAAAGGAACATTTATTATTATTTATTGGAGAGGAGAATGTGAATATTTTAAGCAGATACTTTGGGAAGCCTGACTTTTTGTATATGACCTGATGCAACTCATATTCACCAGTCTCTAGGACAAAATACTTATATTATATAAAATAGTTATGAATACTTTTATTAGGGCTTCCCCTGTGGCTCAGAGATAAAGAATCTGCCTTCAATGAAGGAGCTGCAGGAGACTCAGGTTGATTCCTGGATTGAGAAGATCCCCTGGAGAAGGGCATGGCAACCCACTCCAGCATTCTTGCCTGGAGAATCCCCATGGACAGAGGAGCCTGGCAGGCTACAGTCCATGGGGTCACAAAGAGTCAGACATGATTGAAGCAACTGAGCAGCACAGCAGCAGCCTACTTATATTAAAGTATAATTGACACATAAATTATATTGATTTCATGGGTTCAACATAATGATTTGAATTTGTATATATTGAACACTTTCTTTGCTGGTGTTTAGCATGACCTGAATTTTTCCACCCTCAGTTGTGACTGTGAACAACTTACCAGGACACTGAGAGGAAGGACATTGGAGAAGTTAAAGTATGGTCTCTGGGGTCACCCTGCCACTTGCCAGCTCAGTGAACTTCTATGCTACTTAACTGCATGCTTCAGTTTCTCATCTGTAACCTGGGTAGTAATTGTCCTTACCTTTTAGGGATTTTGAGATGTTTAAATACAAAAGTGTATTGCCATGTTTATAATAATATCCAGTACTTAACCAACATATACTAAATAAATGCAAGCTATCAATTTTTCCTAAGAAAAACATATTTATCAGAGGACTTTTTTTAAAATGGGAAGGTTATTATTTAAAGCATCAGAGAATTTTGCCCTGCAAGTTTAAAGATTTCTGCATAACTTCCTACCTTATTGATCAGACTAAGTGACTGTAGTTTAGCCTCTCCTGAAGGTTCAGGTTAGGGTCCTCTTTATGTCATTGATGACAAAGCCCTGTGATGAAGAGCAGGCCCATAATTCCCTGAAAGATGGGATTGTTTGGCCCATAGGAAAGAGATTCAGATGGCATTGATTTTCGAGAAGGTAATTTTCCTTCATATTCAGTAGACGTTTTTATTCTCCTAAGGACATTGAATATAACATCCTTTACCTGCTGAAGAATACAAGACAGAGCACTCAAAAAATGCTAGTTAATGCAGCAGTCTTGATTTTTAAAACAATGCAAATATAAGCAGACTTAGATTCTTGAGGAACAAAATAAAGACACCAATTTCCAGCTGTCATTAAAAGCTCGGGCAATTTTATGTCTATTTTAACTTGAAAATTCTGTGCTGTGAGTTTAAGTTGTGGAATTTTTGTCAAATTATTGCAAGCATATTTTGTCTGAAATGTAAGTATTCTGAATCAATACGATTTTAGCATTGTTACATGCCAAATACAAAGATATTACCTCTAGGGCAATTAGGTAGTAAGTCAGTGTATCACTCAGAAAAAAACACCTCACATCAGATATTTCAATAGAGTGAAGTAGCTACAAAGCAGTTAAAAAGCTGAAAGCTTAAAAAGAGCAGATGGTGAGGCAATTTAGTAATAAGCAAAGCAAGAAGCTGCTATCAGTTATTGGAGGAGGTGGAGGAACACAAGCCTTGGATCCAGGGCTTCCAGTGAAAATAAGAACCACAGATGAGATCTGGCTACTTCCAGAAATATTCCTAAAGCAGAAAAAGAGCTTGGGTAAGTCCCCCATGCTCTAATCCTACATGTTTTTCCAATAACTGTCATTGGTTAACTGGTAAGAAAATAATTGATTGATAGAGGACTGGATTTGAGAGTAAATAGGCAGAAAGCGAAATGAGAGTACAAGGAAACAGATTACAATATAATGACTTTCTCAAGCTCTATTGCAGGAGAGCCAGGACATGTGTGCTTTGTATGCCCAGAGGCATGTTTTTTGTAATATCCCAAAATTGATACCCCGTGATTACCAGAACAACAGTTTCTTCATTTTCTTTAAGTATGATTGCCATAAAAAATGGCATAATTAAATTAGAATAAAACTTGATTACATTTATTAAATAACTCTATTTAACTTGAAAGCAAAATTAAATGTCACTCAACATTTCAAGTAAAGGTAAATGTAAAAAAAAAAGAAAGAAAGAATTTTATTTGCATTCATAAAGTAAGGATATGTTGATGAATTCAGATTATCTTACATTAATATATTCTAGAACCTTGTTGATAATTAGATATCTGTGCCTACTAATGAAAGTAGACAAGAAGCATCACTAGGTATTTTTTCAATCTATTTTCCTCTTACATTCTGTGAATAGGCTAAGAAAAGGGGAAAAAGATCAAAAAGTAATAAAAATTGTTAATAGAGGAGAAAATCTATTGTAGCCTAATTCATTCAGCTTGGTCATTTTCTCCAAGTCGAGCCCCATTTCGTGCACTTTGCCCTAATGCACTCCTAGTAATTCTGACACTGCTGGTGTTCCCTGTCAACCGACGGGACCGTCAAAGTCAAATTTGAACTGCCAGGTGAATTTGCTTCTTATTCATTAGAATTCATTGACGTGTTAGTCGATCAGTTATGCCCGACTCTTTATGACACCATGAACTGCAGCTCAGCAGGCTTCTCTGGCTTGGGATTTTCCAGACAAGAATACTGGAGTGGGTAGCCATTTCCTTCTCCAGGGGATCTTCCCAACCCAGGGATTGAACCTGGGTCTCCTGTACTGCAGGCAGATTCTTTACCAACTGAGCTATGAGGGAAGCCCTCATTAGTAAGACAGTCTTCAGGAATTCATGGTGCATGCATGCGTGCAAAGTCACTTCAGTACTGTCTGACTCTTTGTGATCCTATGGACAGTAGCCCACCAGGCCTCTCTGTCCATGGGATTCTCCAGGCAAGAACAATGGAGTGGATTGTCTTATTCTCCTCCAGGGGATCTTCCTGACCCAGGGATTGAACCCAGGTCTCCTGCATTGTAGGTGGATTCTTAATAGAACAAGCCACGAAGTTTCTTAAGTCTCCTGCATTGACAGGCTGGTTTTTTACCACTGTGTGTATGTATGTTCGTCACTCAGTAATGTCCGATTCTTTGTGACACCATGCACTCACTGTAACCTGCCAGGCTACTCTGTCCGTGGAATTCTCCAGACAAGAATACTGGATTGGGTTGCCATTCTCTTCTCCAGGGAATCATCCCTACCCAGGGACTGAACCCAGGTCTCTTGCCTTGCAGGCAGATTCTTTACAGTATGAGCCACCAAGGAAGACATGAAGATCATACATTAAATTTATATGTGAAAATCTCCATTAAATATACAGTTCTATATACACATAAATTATCATTGTAATTCATAACTAGAGGAGAAAATATCACAAAATACTAAAGGTGATTCGAATAAGTGTCTCTTGAAATATTACGATGAAAATCAAACTTGATGACATCTTTGAACAATAAGATTATACAGCAGATACAGTCCAACCATGCTGTACATCAGAGTGAAGATGGACAGTGACTTCCCATGGGATTTAGAATAATTTCTAAACATTTACTCTAACTTAACAATCTCTACCTAAATTGGCCCCAGCTACCTTACTAAAATTACCACTGAATATCTTCCCCTGGTCCACAGTTTTTAAAGGATCCTTTATGCTAGTCTTTAAAAGTATAAGCTCAATTCTGCCTTAACAATTCCTTCTGCCGATAAGGCATTTCCCCTGCTCTCCTCACAGCCAGAACCTTCTTGTATTTGAATCATTTCCTCAGAGGTTCTTAGCTGACCTCTTACTCTAAAGTAGCTACTCAAAGTCCTAGTATATTACCTTGTTTATTCTACAGATCACTACTTCATATTCCATTTTTCAATACTTTACATTTCATTTCATCCAGTTAAAAGGTCTTCTCTTGTGGCTCAGCTGGTAAAAATCCGCCTGCAATGTGGGTGACCTGGGTTCCACCCCTGGGTTGGGAAGATCCCCTAGAGAAGGGAACAGCTACCCACTCTGGTATTCTGTCCTCAAGAATTCCACAGACTGTATCTTCCATGGGATGGCAAAGAGTTGGACATGACTGGGCGACTTTCACTTTCACTTTCATCCAATTAAAAGCAGTCTACATTTGAGTGGAAGCCTTGTCTCACTTCATGATCTGGCATATAGTAGATAATAGCATATGTGACAGAATAAACAAATCAATGAATAAATCATAAATAAATAACTAAATAAATATTTTTTAATACAGAAAGCATCATCATATTAAGACCAAGGTCATGGGCTAGAGCTCTATAAGAACCAATTAACATCAGTGGAGTTTCAATATTGAAAACAAATTCATTAACATAAAAATTCGTAATAATAGTCAAAATTATACACCTGTGGGGGATTCATGTTGATGTATGGCAAACCAATATAATATTGTAAAGTAAAAAAAAATAATAATAATAAATTAAAAAAAAAAGTCTAAACAAATGAATCTTTCTGTTATCCTTTGTACTATACTGAGATGTCTGGAGTAAAATAGTGACCATTTCCCAGTAAAAAATATAAATAAATACATAAAATAAAATAAAAGTACAAGTATAGTATATATAAACTCATATATAAATAGACTCATATCCTCACCATTTAATGAGATTGTATCTCAAAATAGGTGCCATTTTTTGTATTACTATAAGATAGTATTAATAAAGGCAAAAAATGAAAGATATTATATAGAGAGTTATATGAGTGTAAAATAAGTATTACTCATTTAAAATTGTAAAAATGAACAAACATGGAATTCAGTAAAATTATTTTGAGTTTAAATATCCACAAAATATCCTTTTGGGTTACTATAATATTACCTTTGAAAACAAAATTATAAATATATTTTCACCAAATGCATTTGTTATTTTTTCCAAAATTATTTTGGTTTCAATTTTCAGTAGTTACTTCAAGTCCATTTCACCTATAAAAGTCTTACAGTTAGCTTTGCTTTATACACATTCATTTATATTCACATGAAACCTCTCTCTCAAGACTTATTTTCTGTTATTTGCCTTTGTCACAGTCGATGTATGAAATAAGCCATTTAACTGGAAAAAGTGTTTAAATTGAATAAGGATGGTATTGACAATGAGGTGACTTTTGCATGAATATATATTTAAAGTAAAATGACTTTTCCTAAGATTTACAATGAAAACTTTTATGTTAAGACAGCTGAGGTCAATATGCTTGACATCAATGTTAGATTGCAGGATTTATGGTGAATTTTACACTCTATATTTTTGCAGTAAATTCAGACCCTGTTGTATCATTTCTGTCTAGTATTTCAACCATGGCTGGCATGTATATAATTTTTAGCTTAATTTTTATAATAAAGAAAAGGGTTCTTCCAAAACAATGTTTACAACCTATCATTTCCTCATATTCTTTTTTTTTTTTTTCTCCAAGGATAGTGGAAAGAAAAGGCTAGAATTTTTTTTAAAGACTACTACTTTTGTTCTGAAGTTTTCCAATGAGGAAAGTTCACATTTTTAGAAATGAAATCAGCATCTATAATGACTTCTCAAATTTAAACAAGTATCTCTTCAAACTAATTAATTGAACTAGAACTCCAATTGTGGACATTAAGGGACATAAATTCTATGGGATATTTTCTAAAGCATAGAAATCCATGAGTGAATAAACTTTATAAATACAGTTTTGTATCTAACATGGAGAGTCAGTAACACTAATCAGTAAACTAAACATTTTGAGAAATTCAACTATAATGGTATCTGACTATCTCATGCATAATCCATTTAATTCAGTTTTTATAAACTCACCTTAATACAGATGTCTTTCATACAGCAACCTAATAATTTTAGGAAAATATACTTTGGCTAACATTCACTGTGATTTTTTTTTCTAAATTAATTTATGCTTTCTTATGTTAAAGTGCTTTTGTATTAGGTTTATTTTATGTCTATATTTACTACAATCTATTGTTTTTCCAGTGGTCATGTATGGCTATGACAGTTGGACTATGAAGAAAGCTGAGTGCTGAAGAATTGATGCTTTTGAACTGTGGTGTTGGAAAAGACTCTTGAGAGTCCCTTGGACTGCAAGGAGATCCAACCAGTCCATTTTGAAGGAGATCAGCCCTGGGATTTCTTTGGAAGGAATGATGCTAAAGCTGAAACTCCAGTACTTTGGCCACCTCATGCATAGAGCTGACTCATTGGAAAACACTCTGATGCTGGGAGGGATTGGGGGCAGGAGGAGAAGGGGACGACAGAGGATAAGATGGCTGGATGGCATCACGGACTCGATGGACGTGAGTTTAAGTGAACTCTGGGAGTGGTGATGGACAGGGAGGCCTGGCGTGCTGCGACTCATGAGGTCGCAAAGAGCTGAACACGACTGAGCGATTGAATTGAACTGAACTGACTGATTGTTCCCCTGGTCACTCTAGGTAAATGTACATGGGTATCTATTCATTAGAATACATGTCCGTCTCTCAGGTAAGATTTTTATCAATGTCAGCACACACATGGTGTCCACACATGTTATAAAAATAAACTATGATTTCTGTGATGCTAAGTCGATTAAATTGTGATTGTATGGCCCATCTTTGAATAATCCTTTGACTTCAATTGACAGTAAGTGAGAAGAAAACTCACCACCCTCTCTCTACTTTCGACAAGAATAGAAAAGAAAGTTGAGTTTTCAGGATAAAGGACAGTAAGTCTATGAATTATGATTCTAACACTTGCAATTCTCTCAGTTATTAGATTTGGACAATTTAGGAGCATATACCTATTAGAAGGGTGCTGATTTGGTAGAATAGCTGGTATTGGCATCAGGATAAAACTTAACAAAGCATAGCTGTGAATATTCTGTATAGAAATCAATGATATTATACATATTTCATTGCCATTCTCCCAAATCATCCCACCCTCTCCCTCTCCCACAGAGTCCAAAAGACTGCTCTATACATCTGTGTCTCTTTTGCTGTCTCGCATACAGGGTTATCATTACCATCTTTCTAAATTCCATATATATGCGTTAGTATACTGTATTGGTGTTTTTCTTTCTGGCTTACTTCACTCTGTATAATAGGCTCCAGTCTCATCCACCTCATTAGAACTGATTCAAATGTATTCTTTTTAATGGCTGAGTAACACTCCATTGTGTATGTGTACCACAGCTGGAGGGAGGTGGGAGGGGAGGTTCAGGATGGGCAACACGTGTATACCCATGGCTGATTCATGTTGAGGTATGGCAAAACCAATACAATATTGTAAAGTAATTAGCCTCCAATTAAAATAAATTTCTTTTTTTTTAAAAAAAGAAAGAAATCAATGAGATGAGTGAGAGAATGTTGGAGACAGAAACCTATGCCCAAACAATCTGATAGGTTTAAGTGGAGAAATGTGAGAACTGGAATAAGAGGCAGAGGAATGAACACCTTGGAGACAGGAAGTGAGGAGGAAAAGAAGTGATGAAAGCTGCTCCTTGTAAAATGCAGATGGATTCAAGAGAAAGGGAGAGATTTCCTGGGACAGAGATACAAGAAGAGGCTTAAAATACGATCAAAATATTCCCCCCACTTGACCCCTCCTCAAAGAAGCACAACCCAAAACAAACCAGTACTCTAAAATAAATATTTATATTATTTACCTAAAATAATAAGCAAGTGTTGAATAAATATGCATTGTTTTTAAAGATGCTAACTGACCCACTTCAGAAAAGTGTGAGTATGCTGATTCGCTTCAGTAGTGCCTGACTCTTGGCGACCCCAGGGACTGTAGTCCCCAGGCTCCTCTCTCCATGGGATTTCCCAGGCAAGAATAGTGGAGCGGGTTGCCATGCCCTCCTCCAGGGGATCTTCCCGACCCAGGGACCGAACCTGCGTCCCTTATGTTTCCAGAATTGGCAGCTGGGTTCTTTACCACTAGAACCACCTGGGAAGCCCTGACAAACGCAGATTGTGAACACGAAAGTAAACCTGTAGAAGATTGTTATCCTAACTGATTCTCTAGGAACTATAACATTTTCCTTGAGTTCTAAGAAAAATAACTGATTCTTCATTTATTTTTTTACGGTAAATATAAACCCAGTAAGCTAAATTCACTTTTAATAACTTATAGATGTTGAATCAAAAGAAAAGGAAAAAATACTCAGTATGATATCATGGGGGGGGGGAACAAGACTATGAATCTGCTGAAGGCAAGATAGAATATTGCATAAAGCTAACAAAACATTGAACTTGGATGGAACAAATAAAATATTAAGTGTACTGATTATAGAATTTTGGTTTAGTTATATGAATAAGAGTAAGATTTCCATTTGCTTTATTTGAGTAAGTATAAACTAAGTCATCCAAAACTCAAGCTTTATAAGGTTTTATGAAGTCCAAGGATAACCGCTTCACAATTTTGTCAAAATCAATTCAGTTCAGTTACTCAGTTGTGTCTGACACTTCGCAACCCCATGGACTGCAGCACGCCAGGCCTCCCTGTCTATTGCCAACTCCCAGAGTTTACTCAAATTCATGTCCATTGAGTCAGTGGTGCCATCCAACCATCTCATCCTCTGTCATCCCCTTCTCCTCCTGCCTTCAATCTTTCCCAACATCAGGGACTTTTCCAACGGGTAAGATCTTCACATTAGGTGGCCAAAGTATCGGAGTTTCAGCTTCAGCATCAATCCTTCCAAGGAATATTCAGGACTGATTTCCTTGAGGATGGACTGGTTGGATCTCCCTGCAGTCCAAGGGATTCTTAAGAGTCTTCTCCAACACCACAGTTCAAAAGCATCAGTTCTTCACTGCTCAGCTTTCTTTATAGTCCAACTCTCCCAACCATACATGACTACTGGAAAAACCATAGCCTCGACTAGATGGACCTTTGTTGGAAAAGTAATGTCTCTGCTTTTTAATATGCTGTCTAATTTGGTCATAACTTTTCTTCCAAGGAGTAAGTGTCTCTTAATTTCATGGCTGAAGTCACCATCTGCAGTGATTTTGGAGCCCCCCTCAAAATAAGGTCTGTCACTGTTTCCACTCTTTCTCATCTATTTCCCATGAAGTAATGGGACCAGATGCCATGATCTTAGTTTTCTGAATGTTGAGTTTTAAGCCAACGTTTTCACTCTCCTCTTTTACTTTCATCAAGTAGCTCTTTTAGTTCTTCACTTTCTGCCATAAGTGTGGTGCCATCTGCATATCTGAGGTTATTGATATTTCTCCTGGCAGTCTTGATTCCAGTTTGTGCTTCATCCAGCCCAACATTTCTCATGATGTACTCTACATTTAAGTTAAATAAGCAGGGTGACAATATATAGCCTTGATGCACTCCTTTCCTTATTTTGAAAGAGACTGTTGTTTCACATCCAGTTCTTCCTGACCTGCATACAGATTTCTCAAGGGGCAGGTCAGATGGTCTGGTATTCATTTGTCAAATAAAATAAGACAATTTCACTGGTAGAATGTTAAATTAAATAATCATTATCATGAATAGCTATACCTCCTCCCAAATATAAAACCACATTAAAATTTAGCATCACTTTACCTTACTAAGCATTTGACTTTGACACATTCATTTATTTAATAACAATTTCTATTGTGGAGATCTTAAACTTCCCCTCTTAGTTATTCATGATATGTGATTACATACTATTTGACTTTAATAGAATTCAATAAATATATCTAACTTTAGCTGCTAATAATTCCTGCTTGATTAAGATTCTTTTAAATTGTTTCTGTCTTCTATTAAAAAGTTATCAATATTGAAGAAGTGACTTTCCACAAATATATGCTGCACTTTTTTTCATATAAAAGCACCATTGATCATATAAACTTAAAGGATCAATCAAAACAGATTGGACAAGAAAAATGCTTCATGGGATTTCACCCTGGGGGGAAGGAGATTCTGAACCAATAATTACTTATGAAAATATTTAAATGTTATTTTTATAGTTTCCTTTTAAATATTGCCCATTAATTCATTGTTAACATTCTTAACTTCCTATCAGAGAGCCATGATGTTTAACACAATGTCTGTGTCTTACTATTGAATAACTTTGGGTTCCTTTTATTCTTATGCAGAACAAATTATTATTTCAAGTTAGATTGCAATGTCAGGACATTAATGTTGAACAATACATATGGCACTGAAAAAAGCTGATGGCTAAATCTGAATATTTAAAAGATACACTTTAGAGACATTAATTTCTTTATATATACATTTATATTCTAACAATGTAATGAAGGAAATATTAATAACTAATAAACATGATATTTCCAATCACTATACAACATTCCCAGTTTTACTGTATCAGGAAAGATTTTTGAAAAGGTAAGAGGTTTGTGTTCGATTTGGGAAAGATTCACTTTCAGAAAAAGTAATTATTCAAAGTCCAAAATGGAGATTTGGTAGGGCAGCAAATGTTAGCATCAGGAAGGATAAACACTATCTTACAGTGTCTTCGCAATAAGGAAACACAGTAAGTCCTAGATATGACTTTGAATAGTCATTCGTATGTGCTTATTTCAATAGTTTACAAATCTTATTTTCCCTACTGGTTACTTTTGCTAAACTCAATTCCTGTAAGATAAGTAATGAAATAAAGGATAAAGCTAGTAAAATAATATAACTCCTCGGGAGTGTCTATAGGAGACCACCTCTGTGACCTCAATCACAAGCAATGATTGCTCTTATTTCACCTTCATTGCTATTTGTTTTTTGCCAGATGTTTTCCTCAGTCCAGCTTATGTCACTTTGGCATACACTGAGCTAAGGGACATATCTCGGATGCTATAATGAGAGTCCTTTATTTACTTTATGGGAGTTCAGTTCAGTTCAGTTCAGTTCAGTCACTCAGTCGTATGTGACTCTTTGCGATCCCATGAATCGCAGCACACCAGGCCTCCCTGTCCTCACCATCTCCCGGAGTTCACTCAAACTCGCGTCCATCGAGTCCGTGATGCCATCCAGTCATCTCATCCTCGGTCGTCCCCTTCTCCTCCTGCCCCCAATCCCTCCCAGCATCAGAGTCTTTTCTAATGAGTCAACTCTTCGCATGAGGTGGCCAAAGTACTGGAGTTTCAGCTTTAGCATCATTCCTTCCAAAGAAATCCCAGGGTTGATCTCCTTCAGAATGGACTGGTTGGATCTCCTTGCTCTCCACGCGGGACTCTCAAAAGTCTTCTCCAACACCACAGTTCAAAAGCATCAATTCTTCAGTGCTCAGCCTTCTTCACAGTCCAACTCTCACATCCATACATGACTACTGGATAAACCATGGCCTTGACTAGACGGACCTTAGTCGGCAAAGTAATGTCTGTGCTTTTTAATATGCTATCTAAGTTGATCATAGCTTTCCTTCCAAGGATTTGCTAAATGATAAATATAACTGGGGTTCTAAATATGACCTAGAATGTTTCATGCGTACATGCTAAGTTGCTTCAGTCGTGTCTGACTCTGTGCAACCCCATGAACTGTAGCCCACCACACTCCTTGGTCCATGGGCTTCTCCAGGTAAAAATACTGGAGTGGGTAGCCATTTCCCATTCCAGGGACCTTCCTGACCCAGGGATCAAACCCCTGTCTCATGTCTCCTGCATTGGCAGGAGGTTCTTTCCTCTAGTGTCACCTGGGAAGCCCAGAATGTTTTGGTATTTCTTATTTGTTCAGTAACAGACATTAAGAAGTATATTTTAAATAGAAAAAAAAAAGTGTTTCTGTATAAACGCATGCACGACTATGGTACAAAAGGACTGTGAAAGAGCAGACTTGCAACAAAAGTGAAAACAAAGTTTTAAAGAGTACTGAGGAGAAGACTGATTTATTCTGGTCGAAGACAAGGGCAATATGAAGTATGAATGTCGCTCAGTCATGTCTGAGTCTTTGTGACACCATGGACTATACATTCCAAGGAATTCTCCAGGCCAGAATACTGGAGTGGGTAGCCTTTCTCTTCTCCAGGGGATCTTCCCAACCCAGGGATCAAACCCCGGTCTCCTGCATTGCACGTAGATTCTTTACCAGCTGAGCTACAAGGAAAGCCCTTCACTCTAAATGGGTAAAATTTAAGCTAGCTTTAGAAGACAAGTCAGATTTTGACAGATGAAAATGGGTGGAAAAGCCTACTAGATATTCTGATATTTAAAATAATTGACAGTGCAACATTTTTGGCAGCTTTTCTTTATTAATATTTTTTCCCCTGAGCTCTAGGCAGACATTCAGCAATTAATCTTGTGGAGCTACAGTGAAATAGGCGAGTGTGATTGGAATCATGAAAAGCTCTGTGTGAGGATAAAAGATAAAAAAGACAGAAATGACAAGTCTAAGATCCTAAAAGCAATCACTCATCAGAGATTAGAATTACTGAATTTTAAACTTTACTGTGTCCAATAGTAGATGTCACTGGCGTTCTTCTATTAACTTGCCATAATGGTGTCTCAGAAAAAAGAAAAATACTATAGGATTTTTGTCCTTTATCAAGTATACTACAATCTAATAAAATACTCTGTTTCTCTGAGGGAATTGAAATAATATTTTAATAATGTTTATTTATTATTATATTATTAATGAAAAATGCATTCTTGGGAAAAGTCAAAATATCAAGCATTTGTTAAAGTCAGGACAATATTCTCTAGAATTAGTTAAACCATAAATTATATATATATGCAAACCATGCATTTTTTAAAATTCACTGTTAGTAAAGGATCAAAATACAATACACATTTTAAAATAAGAATTTGAAAGAAAGCTCCTCTTTTGGAAAATTGTAAGAAAAAGACACAATATAAAGAGCAAGTAAAGATGGTGCTTCACATTTGGGCTACATAGTCATTGTAAAGGTATGCATATATTCATAACAACTTGGAGTAAAAGACACTCCATTACTCTGTAAGTTATAATAAGTAATTATTATCTTTTCATTATTTCCATCCCTAGGAAAGCCTGTCATAAGTTCAGGTCAGGAAGCTGAACTTCACTAAAAAGTAGAAATATCACAAACTAACTAATAAATATGATTCATAAATTTTAAACAAGATCATGTAGATAAGAAGAGATATATAGCAGAGGTTTCAGAGGCACAGAAAACTTTAGTTAAGGAAGTAAACAAAGTTATGGTGGGAGGTCATGGACTAAATCCAGAAATCATTAATATAAAATCAGAAAATGTCTTTATTGGCTACAGTCCAAAATGGACTGTCCAAGTTCCCATATTCAGACCCAAGAATAGAAAGCAGAAAGTAAATGTTAAATAGGTAATACCGATTGTTATAATGAAGGGTTAAAGGATAGTACACTAGTTGTTGTAAGTAAAACATTCTAATTTAGTAAATTCAGAGAGACGTCCATTGTCAGAAGAACTTTGTAAAGAAACCAATGAATGAAGCAGAGAAAAACTTCAGAATAGTCCTTCCTTGCTAACACAAGAGTGAAGTGATTTGGGATCACACCTGAAGTTTGAGTAAGTGTAGTAAGAATCCATTTGACATTGGTGTGTGTGATGTCCATCCTCGTCAAAAATCTTATTGTATCATTTAAAAAATTTTTAAATTTGCATTTAAAAGACATGCAAAGACTCCCATTTTGAGGTAGGCCTATAGAATATTACAGAATGGATTTTTGCAAAGAATAAAGAATGAGATTATAATCAGGGACAGTAGTAGAGAAGAATCTGGATCTTCTATAAGCTGTAAATTTGATCTCTGTGCCCTGTCCCATCACTCCTGTGTATAACTCAACAGAAGTGCATATATTTGTTCAACAAAAAATATATTAAAAATGTTCAAGCATAACAAATTGTAAAATCTAAAACTGGAACCACCGCAGTTTATCTGATATTCAGTAGAATGGCTATATTGTGAAGTATTCACCAATGGGACATTTTTCCAATCATACTTTGTGGTTGCAAAGTATGAAAATGTGCACAAGGAAACATACTAGCAAGTTCAGAGCATCATTTTTATCATAGGACCAACAAGAACCAAACAAGATGTCCACAATAATAAAATGGAAAATTTGTAGGATGTATATATAATAAAATATTATATAACCACAATTATGAACAGACCAAAGCTATAGGAAACAACCCAATGAATTGTAAAAGCCTTACTACTACCGACTCGCTTCAGTCGTGTCTGACTCTGTGTGACCCCATAGACAGCAGCCCACCAGGCTTCCCCGACCCTGGGATTCTCCAGGCAAGAACACTGGAGTGGGTTGCCATTTCCTTCTCCAATGCATGAGAGTGAAAAGTGAAAGTGAAGTCGCTCAGTCATGTCCGACTCTTCACAACCCCATGGACTGCAGCCTACCAGGCTCCTCTGTCCATGGGATTTTCTAGGCAAGAGTACTGGAGTGGGACGCCATCACCTCCTCCAGTAAAAGCCTTAAGGTTTAGTAAAAAATTAATTTATGTTTCCACTTGCATAATTCTATAATAGTTGAAATGGAACCCTATTATAAAATATAGAGAAAAACAAGGAAGTGGTTTCTTTAAAAGTCAAATAGTACTTGTGAAAAATACTTAGGTGTATAACCCCCAAATTTAACATATGATCATGAAATAGAAAACACCACTTCAACTAGTATATAAATAACAGTATCTGTATTCATGCCAAAAATAACTACAGACAATGGTACGGTTTCTAGTAGGCAGAGTTCTAGTGGAAAGAAAATCCTGGCATAGTGACAAGCCATGTTCTAGGATACTTTACAGGTTTCTAGTTCAGTACGGAAAGAGTTCTTTGTGCATGCATGCTAAGTCTCTTCAGTTGTGTCCAACTCATTGACATCCTATGAACTGTAGCCTTCCAGGCTCCTCTGGCCATGGGATTCTCCAAGGCAAGAATACTGGAGTGGGTTGCCATGCCCTCTCCAGGGAATATTCCCTACCCAGGGATCGAACCCAGGTCTCCCGCATTGTAGGTAGATTCTTTACAGAATAAGCCACAAAGTCTCTTAAGTCTCCTATATTGGAAGGCGGGCTCTTGACCACTAGCTGGGAAGCCGTTTTTAACTGAACAAGAGGAATTAAATTATTGCATTTCTACCCTTAAATCTTGGGCCTTCACAGTCTCTTGATTTGAAATCTGTAGTCCTTTGACTGTAACAATTGACTTTTTGAAGACAATTCGAAACAACTGAAGACCTTCAAATTCTTAGGAATTCTGGGCTTTTTCAGTTTTTGTTTTTTACTGTAACGTGGAGCCTGTGAGTGCACGCTTCCTGGGTGGCACCAGTAGTAAAAGACCTGCCTGCCAATGCAGGAGCAGGTTCATTCCCTGGGTCAGGAAGAACCCTGGAGAAGGAAATGGCAACCCACTCCAGTTTTCTTGCCTGAAGAATCCCATGGACACAGGAGCCTGGCAGGCTACAATCCATAGGGCTGCAAACAGTCGAACACCACGAAAGCGACTTAGCATGAATGCATGCTATTAAATGACCACCGCATACATTTTAGTTTTAATTTTAAATTTCTATTTTTATACCTATAAATTCATTTATTTAATTTTCTTTTTTGAAATTAACATGATAAATTTGATCAGTGACAAGTCAAGGAAGATAAAATTTATAATTTTCACAAGTGATAACTTGAGAGAAATGATGATTTTATATTTTTGTTAAATAACTTAAAATAATAAACCATGATGATTCAGGAGAGAATTTTTTTCCTATTCTAAGGATTTTTTAAGGCAAGATAATGCTTGAATATGATTTCTGAAATCTGGAGAGGATATCAAAAAAGAATGAAAATCAGACATATAGTGATTTTTAAACATCGTTCAGAACCTACAACTCATATGCAGTGCCTGCAGTAAGACTGACTGGCAACATTGCTCTTCATTTAAAGGTCACTCTCAATCATATGCAGTTTCATGCAAATCTTTGCTCCACTCTTAGTTTTATCTCTCCAGAAGCAAATGACTGTACTTTTTCTTTGCTAATTAGTCAGAGAGAGAAAGAGAGAGCAAGTTAACTCCTGTTTATTTTTGGAATATGTCATTTTATGCCAGATGCTTCTTGAGATTTGTACCACAAACATCTGAAATTTAATTAGAACATTCATCCTTTAGATTGTGTCACTGTGATTTGCCCCCTTGTTCATTTCATATGCTATGTATCTGACACATGAAAAGGAAAAAATTCATTTTGGTAGTGCAAATACAACTCTGTTGCCATTGAGAGGTATGGGATAGAAGACACCGGGGAGATAATTGGCTGAACAAATGCTTCCCTTTAGAGGGTAAACAGTCAGACTGTAGAACTGAAGTGTCAGCTCACCAGACATTAAATTTTCTTACAGTTAGCTGGTGATTACAGCATATGTAGTCATGATTCCTTACAACATGGCAATCTTAGGGAAATTGTTCTTCACGTTCATATCTCTTAGTGACTTGAATGTAATTGCTACAGAAGAAAGTAACAACACAAAATAGTCTTTGAATAATTAATAAAATCTTAATATTTCACATCACAGAAGCAGCTTGTTTTATGACCAAGATCTTTTGGAATCTATTTAATGATGTTTCAAGTCCCTGCAGTCTTGGGAAGTTTGATCACAATTGAAACCATAAAGGTATGGAAAAAACTGCCATTGTTAAACTTGACCCAGTGGAAATAGTCATATGATGGAATGTGTCCCTAGATTGCCTGCCTGCCCCCTACAACCTCAGTAATCACCTATCTAGATAAAGGCTCTTACCTTCACAGCTGAATGAAAGATTTAGGAGAGCCAGCTAGAAGCAAATGGGCTACTTATAGTCCCTTGGGTTAGAGGAAGCCAGGCAAAAGAGAGTTAGTACCAAGGTTACTGAAATTGACTTTTACAAAGTAGCCATAGAAGCAAAACACTGAGATGATTTGTTATCAGAACCAAAAACTGCTGAAAATGTTTAGAAGGGCCATACCTCTGAAATGACAATGAGAAACCTTGTTTTAAGTAGCTATACAAAAGCTACCCCATCTCACTGTCTTGGGGGGATTACATGTCACATTAAATGGAATATCTTGGACTACTCTGGGTATTTGATTTATGAGACCATCATGTGCTGGAATAATTGGGAGAATCTCAAGAATATATGGAGGCTTTGGGTAAAACAAATAAAGGAATTCTTCCCTCCTAAGTTATGAACATTAGACTGAACATTCATCATTGTGGGCATCTGCAGATAAATTTCTGAATCACAGAACTACTGCTGTCCTAGGAGGCCTGTTGCCATGTGGAATGGGGAATTTTGTTTCCATTAGAGTAAAATTCAAAGAATCCCATGAATTTTGAGGATTACAAGATTTGAGAAATGCAACTATATGGGGATACACCTGTTACCTTCTTCTTATACCTGAAGGAAACACTATTAATATTAAAATCAAAGAAGTCACCAACTGAGAATCAGCATAATGTCTTCATTTCATGGTAGAATGACTCTCAGAGTCCATTTCTGAAGAGATGCTAGTAAATTGAAATATTAGCTTCTGGGATTACAAAATGATGCAAATTTTCATTTTACTTTTTACATATTCCTTTTACTTTTCTAAGTATTAAATTGCAAAATTGCAATATAAATATACAGATAAATACACTATCACTGGTGTTATATTTTTGTAAAGGCATTATGCTTATACTTTTACATTAATAGATATATAAGATCAAATTTATATAATTTAATTTATAAATTATAAACTTATTTTATACTTATACAATTTAATTTACAGAGGATGAGATGGTTGGATGGCATCACTGACTCGATGGACATGAGTTTGAGCAGCTTTGAGAGTTGGTGATAGACAGGGAAGCCTGGCATGCTGCAGTCCATGAGGTCGCAGAGAATTAGACATGACTGAGCGACTAAATTGACTGGACTGAAGATCAAATATAAAGAAGTACCTGAATATTTGTTGTAACTTCTTAAATGAAACTCTAAATTATACTACCCATACTTCTTCAGTTTTAATGACCTTGTTCAAAGAATCTGTGCGAATTATTCCTCCAAATCTTTTGATCAGTTCAGTTTAGTCACTTAGTCATATCTGACTCTTTGTGACCCCATGGACTGCAGCACGCCAGGCTTCCCTGTCCCTCACCATCTCCTGGAGATTGCTTAAACTCATGTCCATTGAGTTGGTAATGCCATCCAAGCAGCTCATCCTCTGTCATCTCCTTCTCCTCCCAACTTCAATCTTTCCCAGCATCAGGGTCTTTTCCAATAAGTCAGTTCTTTGCATCAGGTGGCCAAAGTATTGGAGTTTCAACTTCAGCATCAGTCCTTTCAATGAATATTCAGGACTGATTTCCTTTAGGATGGACTGTTTTGATCTCCTTACACTCCAAGAGACTCTCAAAAGTCTTCTCCAACACCACTATTCAAAAGCATCTATTCTTCTGGCACTCAATTTTCTTTATAGTCCAACTCTCACATCTATACAAGACTACTGGAAAAACCATAGCTTTGACTAGATGGCAAAGTAATGTCTTTGTTGGCAAAATAACGTCTCTGCTTTTTAATATGCTGTCTAGGTTGGCCATAGCTTTTCTTCCAAGGAGCAAGCCTCTTTGAATTTCATGGCTACAGTCTCCATTGTTTTCCCATCTATTTGATGAGGCAAGATGCCATGATCTTAGCTTTTTGAATGTTGAATTTTAAGCCAACTTTTTTGCTCTCTCTCCTCTTTCACTTTCATCAAGAGCTCTGTAGTTCTTCATTTTCTGCCATAAGGGTGGTGTCATCTTGATACCTGAGGTTATTGATATTTCTCCCAACAATCTTGATTCCATCTTGTGCTTCATGCAGCCTGGCATTTCACATGATATACACCTCATGTAAGTTAAATAAGCAGGGTGACAATATACAACCTTGACATACTCCTTTCCCTATTTAGAATCAGTCTTTTGTTTTATGTCCGGTTCTATTCAATCAAATGTTTGCATTTAAATGCAGTATTTTGCACTTACTATCTTCTTTTTGCTTTGAGAAAAAATTAAGCCTTATTGAGGTCTTGGAATATATTAGCATAAAAAGCAAACAAAAAGTACCATTTATCTTTACATATAATATTTTAAAACTTGAAACCAAGTGAAAAACATGTTTTTTTCAAACAAAGAATGGAAATTTCTGTTGATAATTTTGTTTGGGTAATTGTAAAGGTATATAATTTTTTGTTAGCAATTTTAAAAATGGACAATACTAAATTTAGGTAAATATTTGTTGATTGTGTCTTAAGCCTTGTGAAAACTATACCACATTTATAAAGATGCTTCCATTTTTGTAAATGCATGGATAATTTCTTTAGCTATAACTGTAAGCTATACCAGGGATTGAACCCGGGTCTCCCACTTTGTGGGCAGACGCTTTACTATCTGAGCCACCAGGGAATCCCAACTGTAAGCTAAAGGAAATGAAATTATAAAAAGGTATGATTACATTAATAAAGTCAATCAAACATATAAAGTACTATATCACTTCTGTAATTGATGATAGCATTATTTTTATTTAAATACTTTAATAGCTAACTTTATAGAATACAAATTCTATGAGCAATTTATTTTTTTAATTTTTCATTTAAATAGTAGAAAGCAATTCACAAAAAATCATGGATCAAGATTTATTTCCACAAATAATTTCAAAATATGTCTTGTGGATGGTACCTATGTGACCTGATCACTTTCATTTCTATAAGTATATCCTGTACTGTGAGAGCTAAGAGAGAGAGAGAGAGAGCCAAGTCCTCAGAAGAGAGCTAAGTCCTCAAAGAATGTATCAATTTATTTTAACAGAATTAACCACTATGCCATGAAAAGCAACTATTTAATTTTAAAGTTTTTTTTTTCCCCCTTTGGTTAGTTTCCTCCAAAATCTAATAAGGAAATTCTACACTATCACATGATTCCATATAAGGTGACCTATATGTCCCCAGCAACATCTTCATCTCATGATTCTCCAGCACTGGCACTTTTAGCACCTACCATTTGATCAGGAAGGGCTTCCCAAGTGCTGCTGTGGAAAGGATCCACCCGCCAATGCAGGAGACTCAAAAGATGTGGGTCCAGTCCCTGGGTCAGGAAGATCTGCCACAGGATGGAATGGCTTGTCTGTTCCAGTATTCTTGCCTGGACGATTCCATGGACAGAGGAGCCTGACAGGCTACAGGTCTTGGGGTCACAAAGAGTCGAACATAACCAGCATGCATAAATTTGATCAGAGCTTCTTATCCCAAGTGTAGTCTGGATGGTTTTAATAAAATTTGAGGAACAGCGGCTACAATGTCATAGTCAAAAAATGTCTGTTTGCTGAAGTAGAAGAGATTTTTGTTATAAAAATTCTCATTCCTTTTCTAATGAAAAAATTCATAAGATTATTTTCACTTTCAAAGCTCAACGTAGCAAGACTCCAATAGCATGAGACCATAAAAACTGTATATTTTGGAATAGTTAATTAAGGTGATATAATTTTCTTTACATGCTTCTGACTAATATTTAAATAATAAAACACTCTAATTCATGTCTTCAGTTTTGTTGAGGTATAAGTGACAAAATTGTAACGTACTTAAAGTATACAATGTGTATTTGTATACATAAGCATAGAGAAGGATCTCAACCATTGAGCTAACATGTCCATCACCTCATGTATATACATTTTTCCTCTTTGGTGAGAACGCAAGTCTACTCTCATAAATATTCAGCTATACAATATAGTATTACCAACTATAATCATCATGTTATACATATGATCCTCAAATATTATTCATCTTATAGCTGAAAGTGTATATCCATTTATCAGCTTCTCCTGTTCCCTGTATCCCCAGCATCTTGCAAACACCATTCTATCATTTCTATGACATTTTTTCCCCCAGAATTCGCATAGAAGTAATATCTATCACACAATATTTGTAGTTTACTTATTTCACTTGGCATAATATCATCAGGGTTCGTCCATGTTGTTCTAAATGGCAGAGTTTCCTTCTATTTTAAAACTGAATAATGTTCCACTGTTTACATATAGAAAACTTTTTATATCCACAGGCACTTAGATTATTTTCATACTTGAATATTGTGAATAATGCTGCCATAAACACGGGGGTACAAATATCTCTTTGAGGTCATTATTTTGTTTTCTCTGCATATATACCGAGAAGTGGGATAGTTTGATCATACGGTAGTTTTATCTTTAATTTTGTCAGGTATCTTTATACCATTCATTCCCACTAACAGTGGACAAGGGTTCCTTTTTCTCCACATCCTTATCAGCATTTATTATCACTTGTCTTTTTGTTAATAGTCATACTAACAAGTGTGAGGTGGTGTCTCCTTTTGGTATTGATTTGCATTTACTTGAGGATTAATGATGTTGAGCATTTTTTTATTTTTTTGTTTTTTATTTTTTTTCGTGTACCCATATGTCTTCTTTGGAAAAGCATCTATTCAAGCCCTCTGCTCAGTTATAAATGATTTGTTATTTTGCTATTAACTTGTTTGAGTTCCTTGTATATCTTGGATATAAATTCCTTATCAGATATTTGGTTTTCAAGTATTTTCTGCCATTCTTTATGTTAACTTTGCATTTCATTCATGGTTTTCTTTCTTATGCAGAAACTTTTGAGTTTGATGTAGTGCCACTTGTTTACTTCTCTATATTACTTTTCCTTTTTGTGTCTAACCCAAAAAATCGTTACCAAGACTATGTTGGCTTTGGTGGAAACCTTTTGTTGTAATAGGACAGAGTATTCAAAAATAAGTCTGTTATATGTCAGTCCTATAGATGACACATGTCTAGAATTTCCATATTTCTTCTGAAATTTGTAAATAATTTTCATGAGTTTAAATAGCTATATTCAGTTCAGTTCAGTTCAGTTGCTCAGTCGTGTCAGACTCTTTGCGACCCCATGAATCGCAGCACGCCAGGCCTCCCTGTCCATCACCAACTCCCAGAGTTCACTCAGACTCACGTCCATTGAGTCAGTGATGCCATCCAGCCATCTCATCCTCTGTCGTCCCCTTCTCCTGCCACCAATCCCTCCCAGCATCAAAGTCTTTTCCAATGAGTCAACTCTTCGCATGAGGTGGCCAAAGTACTGGAGTTTCAGCTCCAGCATATGTTAATTTTTATGTTATAACATATTTAAATAATTTGAACTCTAGCTTATTCTTCTTACTGTTTCTTCATTCTTTGAGCATCAGTTACCTAATATCAATGTGATTTATGACAGTGCTTTCCTCAAAGGATTGCATAGTAATTTACATAGAAAATTAATTTAATTAAATAGTTATGTATACTGTTGTATAATAAATATAAACAGGTTGAGGTTATACTTCCATAACCATTATTTTTATTTTTGATTAATTTCCACATATGTTTTCGAAGATGCAAAGAACTTTAGGTTTTTTTAAATACCCTAAAATTCATCTAGTACTAGAATCACCTGGGAAGTTATAGACCCTGGAATAAATTTTTAAAAGCCAAAAAAAGCGGAGCATAGTAATACTTTTTGATGTATAACTATTAGACAATATATATGGGATCGTCTGTGGTACACACTAAAATTGTGGTCTCCTTAACTATATCATAGATCCCTCTAGAGTTCCTAGGAGATACTGATTCTACATTGTCTGAGAAACTCTCCAGCTGATCCTTAGATTCACCATAAATTGGCAATCAACATAAAATAGCCTAATCAAGCTGTAAAAGATATGTTGTAAGAAATGAGATGTCATCATAGGTGTGGGGAGACAGCAAATTAGCCAATATGGTGTGTTCAGGCTCTCCCGCCCCACATTTTGTAAATAATGATTATGTAACAGCTGAGATCACTAATAGCACTGCGCATGCGTCACGAGGTACTGGCTTGGTCACCAGCTGCTGTGTGAATACCCCGGTATGAGCTTCACCATGAAAGCCCTGGCTGCTTCTGCATTGGAGCTACATTGAAAAGACATCATGGTTATGTTATACAAGGCTAGGTTATGGCTATGTTATAGCTATATTACGGCTATAACATAGCTATATTATGTTTGTTATGTTATGTTATGTTATAGCTGTGTTACCAGAGAAGAAAATGGCAACCCACTCCAGTACTCTTGCCTGGAAACTCCCATGAACGGAGGAGCCTGGTAGGCTGCAGTCCATGGGGTCATTAAGAGTTGGACATGACTGAGCGACTTCACTTTCGCTTTTCACTTTCATGCATTGGAGAAGGAAATGGCAACCCGCTCCAGTGTTTTTGCCTGGAGAATCCCAGGGACGGCGGAGCCTGGTGGGCTGTCGTCTATGGGGTCGCACAGAGTCGGGCACGACTGAAGCAACTTAGCAGCATAGCTGTGTTATGTTGTAGCTATGTTATGTTATAGCTGTGTTATGTTGTGGCTATGTTATGTTATAGCTATGTTATGTTGTGGCTGTTATGTTGTGGCTATGTTATGTTGTAGCTATGTTATGTTATAGCTATGTTATGTTATAGCTGTGTTATGTTGTGGCTGTTATGTTGTGGCTATGTTATGTAATAGCTATGTTATGTTGTGGCTGTTATGTTGTGGCTATGTTATGTTATAGCTATGTTATGTTGTGGCTATGTTATGTTATAGCTGTGTTATGTTGTGGCTATGTTATGTTATAGCTATGTTATGTTGTGGCTGTTATGTTGTGGCTATGTTATGTTATAGCTATGTTATGTTGTGGCTGTTATGTTATAGCTGTGTTATGTTGTGGCTATGTTATGTTATAGCTATGTTATGTTGTGGCTGTTATGTTGTGGCTATGTTATGTTGTGGCTATGTTATGTTATAGCTATGTTATGTTATAGCTGTGTTATGTTGTGGCTGTTATGTTGTGGCTATGTTATGTTGTGGCTGTTATGTTGTGGCTGCTTCTAGGGCTGCAGCACCAGCCAGAAAAGAATACATGTGTCTGCAGTTCCTATAGCTCCTCAGGTCTTCCAGCCTCTTTTGCCTACCCTGGGTTCAGCGAATATTGTGAATAGCAAGACAGTTGGTGTCAAGAACAGGATCAGCAATACAATGGGGAAAAGATTAAAGAGTACTGCATAGGCAAGTATTCAATAGAGGACAGAAGTATATGATTTGTTTCTTATAAGAGTACATAGCATTTCCAGAAAAAACATTTTTTTTTCCATTTGTAAAGACTAAAATGCAGAAATAGGGATTTCTTGATTATGGGAACCAGTAAGTTGGGATAGAAACACTGGAGTTTAAAGTCATTGTGTTCTGAAGACATAGATGATTCTCAATAAATCTTTATAATTTGAATAAATTAATAACACCTTAAGTGAAGGGCTGAGGAGTTCAAAGGTGTTCTCTGAAATAAACAATATTAATCATTTGTTTCAAATACTTCCTATAAAACTATTTGTTTTTCTTTCCATCCATGTATAACAACTCTCAATATGAATAGATAGTCTCATAAATAACAGAACAGTCAATTCAGGCTCAGATAGATTAAAGTAACTGACTTGACTTCCTGTAGCTACTCAGTGAACCCATATTTTCTTCCTTCCTTTGGACATTGCCTCTTCACATCATAAAATAATCTCTACAGTGGGACAGCATCTTGTGCAAAGTAAGTTTAATGCTACAGTAGTCAACACTATCTAGTTCTTTGTGAATCTTATTTTCTAAATGAAATTGCTTGTGTTCCTTTAGAATACATATTGTTCTATAGGAATTCATTTCTATTTTCTGGGGAAAGAAAGCTCTAGTTATTTCAGTAAAGGTTGTATTTATTTTGTTGCATAAATAGAGCAAATACTACTTGGTGTTTTTGTAAGTTTCTTCTGGAAGCTTCAAGTCTCTACATATAACCATAACATTGTTTTGAAAAGTGGAAAAACTTCTTTTATCTTTCCAAAGCTCAGCCAATTGATCCTAAGCCTGCACTAACCAGCAATCTATAATTATTTTCATGATTGGTTTGCTCAGAAGCCTAGATAATTACTCTGAGGTGAGAATAGTTAATGAGTACAACATATTAACCTATATTTAATGCTTCTTTTCAAAAATGAGATTGTGACTTCAATTTAGGTTGCAATCACCAGGTCTACACATCACTGAATCATCATCAACATAATTTGCACTGATAGCCTCAAAGGTATTAAGACATTTCTAAACTGAGACTTAAGAGTCAGAAATAAAGTCTAAAATTCTCATATCTCAAAACTGCAATTTTAAGAAATGAGAGGGGCTTACAAACTATTGTCAGGCTGTAACTTTGTGATTTAGTCTACTTAATTGGTTCTCAAAATTTTTCCCATCATTTTTCAATAATTCTTAAGTTTTTCTCCAGGTAAGTTAAAGACTAGTTCTTATTAAAAAGCAGAAAGAAGGAAGGAAGAAGGGAAGGAAGGAAGGAGGGAGGGAAAAAGTGAGGGAGAGAGGAATGAAGGGAGAAATACTAATGTATGTTTTACAGTATTCAAAAGGCTGAATCATCTGGACAATTAATAACTTCTAACTATCAATTCTTCTTGTTTCCTTGTGGCTCAGCTGGGAAAGAATCTGCCTGCAATGTGGGAGACCTGGGTTTGATACCTGGGTTGGGAAGATCCCCTGGAGAAGGGAAAGGCTACCCACTCCAGTATTCTGGCCTGGAGAATTCCATGGAATCCATGGGGTTGCAAAGAGTCAGACACAACTGAGCAACTTAAAAAAAAAAAAAAAAAAAATCAGTTCCTCTTTACAACTTAGATGAGTCCTAAAGAATTCACACCTCAAAAAGTAAACAGAATTGAACTGTTATAATCTAATTCTTCAAAACATGGTTAAAAAAAAAAAAAAACAATGATGTTTCTAATTACTGGAATACATTACAGAGATTGTTGTATTTTTTTTTTCTGTAAATGTATATGGAATTAAATTTGGAACCATAGCTAAATTACGTGAAAGATTTTACCTCATGTTTGAGGGCAAGGAAAAATGTGCATATTGTATTATTTCTTGTTTCTAATCATGACACAAAAAATCTAAATACCTCAAAGTTTAAGGCTATTGACTAAATTGGAATATAAGAATGTAGTGATTTCATGAACAATAAAAATAATGAACACAACTTAAGACTCATACAAATTTTCACTTTAAAAATATTTTGGTGAAAGTATATGGTGAATTATTCAGACAGTGGCTTCAAATCTTCATTTCAGTTTTCATATGTAGATAACATGCCAATTTAATTGTTTCTCAGTCATGATTGTCTATTTGAATATGTATTCAGACACTGGTGTGCAAAATCTGTACCCATAATCAGGAAATAAGGTAGAAATTGAGGTATTTCCGTAATCAAATACTGAACAAAGTATAACATACAAATGATTTATTCAGATGTTGTGAATAAGATATATCAAAACACTTAATAAGATAAAAAAAATTCTAATAATAGTGAAAACATTAAGATATAAAATTGTTGGAATCAGAGAAATATTGAGATTTGTTGATAGAATAGAAACAATTTATACTGGTATAGTGTATTTAAAGTATTTTATATTCTTTGTCTATTAAATTGAATAATATGTAGACATTAAAATCTAAGGCAGTATTTCAAATACCAGATTACAGGATTATGTTTATTTCATATACTTTAATAAGCTACATGGATACAAGACCCCTGTAAATAAGAACAAGATAATCTGTGTATTGTCAGTGCCGAGAAAGAAGAGAGGCATCAACTGACATTTGCTGACATGGATTTTAGAATAGAACCCCAAGATGAGAGAAGCTCAGGCTGACCCTAGGCTAAATTATACAGGGATGTAGCTTGCCTTACTAACTCTCCTACCTTCATTTTATTTTAATACTGGAAAGCTGTATGTCACATAAAATTTTCCATCTTATACATTTAAGTGTAAAATTCAGTGACACTGAAGATGATATTCACTATCTTGTGCCATCATCACTATTTCAAGAATTTTTATCCCACCAAAAAGAAAGTTGACCTACTAGAAAATAATTCTCCATTTCCTGTACTCGTAGCTCCTGACAACCTCTAATCAATTCCTATTTCTTTAGATTCATGAATCCAATTTCCAGTGTGAGGAAGGGGTTTCCTCTCCTCACAGTGTAACAAGCTAATCCAAACCTGTGACAAGCTATTCTCTGATACTGGGTGGAAACTCTACAATTTTGCTCAATTCTCTTGCTGTCTACCTGGGCAACCTATCAGGCATGACAGGTTAAGGGTTCAGTACAAGACTGTCCACCCCCCGACACACACCACTTCAGACACCAGACCCCAGTGCAAGTTACCCCTGTGCCCTTGACTTATGGGCCCCAAATCAGAGGTTCTAACAACATTCTCTTTGGACTTCAGACTCCATTTGCAAACCCATCATGTCACCTGTACTAGCCAAATAGCTATAAATCGAAACTTCCCATAACATCTCCCTTGGGTTTTATATGATAGAATGAAGAGGAAAAGTTAAAATTTTACGTAACCTCCTTCTCCTTCTGCCTCTGTAACTCAGCTTGCCCCTTGCAAAGTCTAGATTACATAGGTCACCGAGTCTCAGAAAGTGGGGACTTGCAATATTAGGAACTGGAGCTTATCTCACTCACCCTTGTCCTGCTCTTTGCAATCACCCAGCCCCTGCAAACCTGCTTAATCATGACTGTCCAGGTCAGACATCCCCCTCCCCATCATGACTGCTGTTCCTTCGCGTGAAATCCCTTAGTTTAAACCAGCCTATTAAGAGCTAGTGTTGCCCACTACAGTCTGTCTATTAAAACTCTAATCCCTTTGTTTGGGGCTCAGAGCCTGGAGCGTTAATTCCTCTGGGCCTGCTGGCGTAATAAACCTGAGTTCTCCAACTCTCTGAGTGTGGTGCTTGGTTTCTGCAACAAGAACACCTTACAGACTCATAAAAATACTTTACTTACTAAAATATTAGATTATTATAAAATATAGATTATATATAGATTATATTTTATATAAATATAAAAAATATATAACACAAGAAAAGTCAGCTGGAAGAGATACACAAGGCAAAGTAAATAAGAAGAACCACGGAAATTCCATGCTCCACTTTTCCCAAATCTTTGCCTGTTCAGCAACCTGGAAGCTGTCTGAATTCTGCTATTTGCATTTCTATTGAAGCTTCATTACGTAAGCATAACTCATTAAATCATTAGCCACTGATCCAGGCACCAGCCTCTCTCACTTCAGGAAGGTCAGTGCAGGACTGAAACTTCCAATCCTCAAATCATCGGGCTCTGGCGATCAGATTCCATCCTTAGGTGAGGTCCAAAAGTGACCTTATTAACATAGCAAAATACAGCTTTGTTGCTCTCCATGTTTAGGACATTCCAAGGACTTGGACATGCTGAGTGACTCTTTTTTCAAGGATTTTAAGGGCTGTAGTTCTAATGGAAGACAAAATATGTATTTCTTATTAGAGATTACGATCATATAATGAATTTGCTATTCTAGATATTTCCTATAAATAGAAACTATATTTTTCTTAACTTTCTATTTTCCTTCCTTTTCCTTCAGTCACATAGCTCCACATTCAATAATAGTTGATAAAATCTCCACCTGTACAGTGCCTACTCCATCCTATCACCCAAAGCTCCAGATTGAAAAATCAATCATTTAACTCAGTTATTTGCCACAAAAGAATCTGCCTTCACTCAAGTTTTGTGAACTTGAGGCCATTGTATTAAATTAGTGTCCACTGAACTGAAAAAAAAAAAAAAAAGTGAATTACATTGTTTCTTCTGTTAGGTAGGTAGAATAAGAAAAAGGAGTCCAAAATGGTGGTGGCTAAAAGACAAAGAAGAGGAAAGCCCGCGGAAATAGAACAAAAGAAGATCTGAGGACCTCAGGTAAAACAAACAACACTCCTGGCTAGCCCAATTTACATAGGACAGGCCCAGGGAGAGAAAAACATATGCAAAGAGAAGCCAAAGCTAGCGCTTTTGCGCCCGCGTGCTCTCTCTCTCTCTCATGCTGGGGCGCTCTTCTCTTCACATGTTTGGATCGACGTGCCCTCACGCCTCAGAGATGGATTTTCCTGCTATCTTCTAAATAAAATAGAGCTATAACACTGAGCTATAACACTGATTTGTCTAAGAGCTATAACTCGGTCCTTTTGAGACCTGAGAGCTGTGCACGCCGAGGGGGCTTTCCTGTCCGTCACTCCAAATCTTTGTTGTGACGAGACAAAGAACTGAGGAATATACACTCGCGTGACACATCCAAAGTTTTTAATTTGCTCAAAATAAACTTATACAGATCCTTCTAGATGTGCTTGCACCTCAATTCAAGAAATAAATTACTTTCTGTTTTTGTTGTTGTTGTTGTTGTTGGATGTGTTCATCAGCATAAACAGGATTGATCTAGTCATTTGCTCAATGGCCCCATTCCCACTGAGTTTCTGCCTCAAACATATAAGCATTACTCTTACTGGGAGTGTTTATCAGCATGAACAAAAGCAATCTTACTTATTAGCTCCATCATTGCCCACTTGGGCTTCCCTGGTGGCTCAGCAGGTCAAGAATCTGCCTGCAATGCGGGAGACCTGAGTCTGATTCCTGGATTGGGAAGATTCCCTGGAGAAAGGAAAGGCTATCCACTCCAGTATTCTGGCCTGAAGAATTCCATGAACTGTAGCGTCCATGGGGTGGCCAAGAGTCGGACACGACTGAATGACTCACATCACAATACCCACTTCAGTGAATATTGTACTGATGTCTTGGAAGCTTCATCTTAATATCCCATCAACTGGGCCTAAAGTTAACGGTCTATATCTCAATCTTTTTATGTAGTGACCATTGATGCATAAACTATTGCTGAATATTAGAAGTAGAATAAGTTCTTCCATTTCAATATGAGGAAAGCCCCAGATTGTTCCCCTTGTTTGACAGATTTCCAGCAATGTTTCCTTGACAATCCTCATTATTCCTAAAAATATTTGCATATAGTCTTCAAATACCTCCCTGCTATTTTAATTAGTGGTTTTTGTTCACACAATATAAATTCAGAATACAGATGTAAGTTTCATGCAATTAATTAATAATAGCTATGATGTGGAGAAAGCAAAATATTTTAAAAGACAAACCTAGAAGATAAACATATACTGGTAAACAGTGGAACTAAGATGGCACTACTATATAGCTGCCATAAAGCAGTAAATTTTTATGGAAATTATTTCAAACTAAGTTTCAAGATCCTAGATATTCTTATTGCATCTGAAGGCTTAAAATAAAGCTTTGCTCATGCAAGGTCCCTGGCCTTGCATGAGTCCTAGATATTTAAGCATTACCAATGAATCTGTCATTTGATATTATTTTTAAAAGTTTATATTGATCCAAAAAGCAACATTGAAAAAAAGGACATGCCATCTTAACTTTTTTATTCTAAAAAAAGTATGGGTCTGAATTGGATTTAATTACCAGAAGATTATTGAATTATTTTCAGAGAGATAAAAAATATTTTTTCAGGGTATGTTGTTTTTGCAATATAATAAACATATCCAGATACTACAACTACAGCCTAAATGTTATATATGTATATTAATGTGTATTATGCTAATAAGTAACTGCAAGCAAGCTTTAGTCTCTCAATCGTGTCCAATTCTTTGTGACCCAGTGGAATTGTGACCCAAATCTTTGTGACCCAGGCTCCTCTGTCCATGAGATTTCCCAGGCAAGAGTGCTGGAGTGAGTTGCCATTCTCTTCTCCAGGAGATCTTACCCATCCAGGAACTGAACCAAGGTCCCTGGCCTTGCAGGCAGATTTTTTACCATCTGAGCCACCAGGGAAGTCCTGAGCTAATTATATCAATATATTAAATGTAATATTAATATTATGATTATTGCCAATAAATAACATTATCTATATTATTTTAAACAATATATAGTGCTATAAATATGCATGTCTATAAATTCTTATCTTTCAAAGGAAATTTTTACAAATATTGGCACTATAAGATGAATTGTCAGATCTGAGCTCATTTGTCAATTAAGTTTAATTCTGTCATTATATGTTATTTGATTTGCCTATGCATAAAAAATTATCTTAGTCTAGTTGATATATAATATGAAATATTTGATATTATAACCACCACATAAAGAAAAGTATATGATGTTTCTTTATAAAACTTACGAAAAAAGTTTTTTAAAGACTATTCATTGGCTCCAAATTTCTTCTCAGAACCGTCTTCTATTTCTGGTTTGAATCTTTGTTGCAATTTAGATTTCTACATCTAGCAAAATGTAAGCAATCCATAATAGGACTTCCTTACCAACATGAAGAGAAAAGAGAGAATTTTGCAAGAGCAAATTCCAAGATGGAATGGTAAGTTGATAAAGAGGTATGTCTTTGCTCAAGATAACCAGCCAAAACAAAAAGTAAAATCATTTATGCTATTAATAAACATACCTAGTTTTTAATTCACTGCAGGAAAAATTATGAATATAATTTATTTTGCTTACTATCACTACTAATATGACATTTATTAAATAACAATTGTCATATAAGGTTTATTTCTATTTGCCTTTAATTAAAGAAAAAAGTTATATCTGAAGTGTGAGTTAACTTAAATGATAGTTTGACTATTCTATCAAAGAAATTCAATATTCACTTAAAAGTCTCAGGAGAGAAGTAGTATAGATTAAGTTATGTTCTTCAACTTTATAAAGTGTATTCCCTGATTGTCAAAGCTCAGACTGCTGGAGCCCACTGCTAAAATGTCTCATTCAGTAGATTTGGGGTGGAAACTGAGAGTGTGAATTTTTCCCAAACTGTGAGAGATGCTGTTGCTGCTGACCTAGGCTTCAAACTTAATGAACACGGGATTAGTATAATTAAAAGTTTGCCTTTATGAAATGAAAATATCTCCTACCATATCAATAAACAAGAAATGTCACAGCCACCAGCAATCTCTGGCCTCTGAATGTGTGTGTGTTAGTCATTCAGTTGTGTTCAACTCTTTGCTACCCCACGGACTGTAGCCTTCCAGGCTGCTCTGTCCATGATATACTCCAGGCAAGAATACTGTAGTGGGTTGCCATTCCCTTCTCCTGAGGATCTTCCTGGCTCAGAGATCTAACCTGGGTCTCCTGCATTACAGCCAGTTTCTTTACCATCTCAGACACAAGGGAAGCTGCTGCTGCTGCTGCTGCTAAGTCACTTCAATTGTGTCCGACTCTTAGCAACCCCATGGACCGCAGCCTACCAGGCTCCTCTGTCCATGGGATTTTCCAGGCAAGAGTCCTGGAGGTGGTTGCCATTGCCGTCTCCAACAAGTGAAGCTAGGGCTCCCTAAAGTGCAATCCAGCAGATGCCGCCAACCTCCACTATGATTGCTGAGGAGCTCTTGGGAATGTAAGAAATAGCCATCTGACATTCCTTAAGCTGAAAAATGAAACAGGATTTGGCCCCAAACAGCTGAGGTGCCTATGAAAGGAATGAATTCACTGAGCCCAGACACTTGCATTTTCCTATACACAGAATGCTAAGTTCCTTAACTTGATATCTGATCTTTGATGTTCAGACTGCATGCTCCCTTTTTTGCAAAGTTGTATACAGCCTTACTAGCCCCCTTGGACTGCAAGGAGACCCAACCAGTCCATCCTAAAGGAGATCAGTCCTGAGTGTTCATTGGAAGGACTGATGCTGAAGCTGAAACTCTAATACTCTGGCCACCTCATGCAAAGAATTGACTCACTGGAAAAGACCCTGCTGCTGGGAAGTATTGAGGGCAGGAGGAGAAGGGGACAACAGAGGATGAGTTGGTTGGATGGCATCACTGACTCCATGGACATGGGTTTGGGTAGACTCCGGGAGTTGGTGATGGACAGGGAGGCCTGGCGTGCTGCGGTTCATGGGGTCGCAAAGACTCGGACACAACTGAGCGACTGAACTGACTGACTGAACTGACCACTCTGGCCTCCTTGGAGCAGTTTTCTCAGAAGCACTAAGATGCAGTCTAGTGGTCTCAGAGTCCTAAACATCTATCTCCACCAGATAAAATAACTACTTTCAGGTTGTGACTGTATTTTTCAGTTGACACCTTCACACTTTATAATGAAAAACGTTTTTGTTTTTGTTTTCAGAACAAGTCATTTTAACGTTGGGTTCTATTCCAAGGTGGCTCAGTGGTACAGGTTCCATCTGCTAAGGCGGGAGATACAGGAGACACAAGTTCGATTCCTGTGTCTGGAGGATCCCCTGGAGAAGGAGATGGCAACCCACTCCAGTATTATAACCTGGGAAAGCCCTTAGACAGAAGAGCCTGATGGGCTTCATGTTAGATGCAACTGAGCACACACACATTTTAACATTAGACATTAACCTAGAATTATATCTGTGCCTGTAATCTCTGTGCCAGATGAAATTTATATTAGACAGGGAATCCTAACTAGTTTGGTATTTGAAAATGTGGAAGGAATTTAGGTTTCTCTTAAGTCACTCAAATTTTGAGATAAATGGATTTAGTATTTGATCATGAGATTCTTTGATATTTATGAGGAATAACAGATACATGAAAATTCAGATCATCCAAACCATTGTATTCGTTAGGGTCCACAAGGGGCTTACAGTGTATTATTTAAAAATGGCCCATTGTGGTGACCTGATAAACAAGGGATGATGTCACAGTGGCCACATTACCCTGGTGGCATCCTGTTTCTTCCTTAGGGCAATATCCTATTTTTCCCTGCTGGTGCCAGCTTCTCAAGGCTATTTGATCACCTAACCGTGAGACCCCTCTGACTACGTGATCACAAGACCCCAGCTGCGGGCTAAAGATAATCTAAGGCCCTTCCCTTCGGGACACAATTTCCCATCGATAGGGTATAAGAAGGGCTGGCTTCAAAGGTAGAGCACTGGTTTCTCTCTAAAGTCAGTCACTTTCTTTCTTCCTAAAATAAATCTTTCTCGGCCTGAATGCCCGACTCACTGTCTTTTCCTCTGTGCTCGCCTTACAGTATTTAAGGCTGATATTTCTTCAAAAATACTCTAAGTTTTCTTAGTCGGTCCTTATGACTTTTACTACTATAGCACCACACTGGCTCATTTGTTTCATCTTTAGTGAGAGCTTGTTCTTACTGAGAGCTCTTAGGCACTTGCAGGAAACATCATCTGAAAACAAGAAATGAAGGAAAAAGAAGAAAGGAAGATTGATTTTTCATAAAACACAGAATATGTAGAAAATGCAGCATCAGTTAAAGCTCACACCTAAAAATCAAACACCCTTGAAGTGTTTTTCATTTGGTGGCTACCATCTTGGAGACATTCAAGCAGAGCTGGCTTCATGGACATGTGACTTGTACAGTCACACAGGGCCTCCTGCTCTGATGTCCTTTGTGCTTGGTTGGATGACCTACCTGCTTTGCATTGGAACTCTTAATAATTTATTAAAAAGGGCTCCATATTTTCCTTTTGCACTGTAACCTGCTCTACATTCAGGTAATAAAATTAATTCAAATATTGTGTTCACACTTCTCCCAATGTAAACTTATAAGCATATGTCTAAAAGTTCAAGCAATAACTCCTGGTATATTCATTTATAGTCATAAATACTTCTAAGCTTATCTACACATAGAAAATGTACTAAGTACAACAAAATAATTATTATGGAAAAGAACTAAACCTGGAGAAAAAGAAAGTGAGCGTGTGTGCAGTGAGAACAGATTCACAATGAAATTAATCAAAGAGAAAGAATTTGAGCCCAAGGACTTGCAGGCTTTGGAGGGGCACTCCATCCCTGCCAGGGGAAGGAAATCAGATTCTTGCATGAGAGGACCATATTGCTGAGCAAACTAGGTTGTGTGTATGTGTGTGTGTGTGTGTGTGTGTGTGTGCGCGCGCGCGTGCTCAGTCCCTCAATTGTGTCTGATTCTTTGAGATCCCATGAAGTATAACTTGCCATGCTCTTCTGTCCAAGTGATTTTCCAAGCAAGAATACTGGAGTGGGTTGCCATTTCTTCCTCCAGGGGATTCTCCCAACCCAGGAATCAAACCCACATCTCTTCTCTCAAACCCACATCTCTTCTCCTGAGTCTCCTGCGTTGGCAGGCAGATTTCTTTACCACTATGCTACCTAGCAAGCCCATTAGCATTTAGTCTACACTAAAATACACACAGGACAATCCAATACTTTGTAAATTGAGCTTGGAGAGGTTTCTGGCCTCTACGAGCATAGATAAAATCCTCCCAAAATTCAAATCTACATAATCCATGTAGGCATGGCTTCTATTAGGAAGTCCTTGTTAATTATTAAATTGATGCATATTTTTGCGACCCACAGGAAAAAAAATTTAGCTAATCAGATTGCACAAGTAATTAACATCAAGAAACAATTCAAAAACGTTTGTGCTATTTTCAAAGGATAACCATAAGAGAATGTCTCCATGTAGGACAGGGAGGCAGAGTGCACAGATTTAAACAGATATTTTGTTTAAATTATAGCGCAATTTCAAGTCTCAGGAAAGCAAAATGTCTAACACTTTCAATAACTTATCCTTTGTTTGAAATAATAGCACAGTAAACATGAATTAACCAAGGAAGAAAATTTTCTAAAATAGAAACTTGTTTCTCCTGTTCAGGAAGGAATTATTATCATTAAAAATATGTAAATACAATATACTGAATTAAAATTACTCTAGAATTTGAATAGAAAAACTATAATCAATGAGCAACATGAAGGAAAAGTTATTCTATGAAACATCCTACATTCCTATGTACATAAAAATTTACAAATAAGATTCTAAAACTTCTAAGTTTTAGGCAATATTCATGCAAAAAAATAATTACACTAATTCATCTATATTATTGTTTCCTTGAATCATGAGACTGGAGAGCAGGGTGTATAGTTTTTATAAAATAAGCAAAATGTACTTGAGAGACAAATACTTGCGAAACTGCTAGGGTTTAAATCCTGACTCTCTCTCTTTATAGCAGTTGAGTTTGGGAAACTGTTTACATTCTTTGAGTCTCAACATTTTTCATCATTTGCTAATGATAATGATAGCAAAAATCTCATGGGACTTGTCTGAGAATTAAATGAATTAGTAGATATAAAGTGCTTAAAGTGGTAAAAAAAAAAAAGGTATTATTATTGTTTTAGTATCATAATATAGCAGGCCTTGAAACTAACATAACAATCATGAAAGGCCACCCAGAGGAAGTGATTTTTGAAATTGAAAGTTAAATTGCCCAACAAATGCTACATGCATGTGTACTGTAGCATATGTTGCTTGATTGATCTCATATATAAGACCTTTAGAAAACAGAGTCTGTGCTTGAGTCACCATTGCATTACTAATGCAAACTTCCATCTCCAAAAATAGTGCTAAATTGAAAAGCCCATATGACTGCAACTATCTGCATACTTGTTTCCAAGTAATATGGAAAGGCTATTTCCTTCCCAGGTGGCTTAGTGGTAAAGGATCCACCTGCCAATGCAGGAGATGCAGGAGGTGCGGGTTAGATCTTTGGGTCTGGAAGAGCCCCTGGAAGATGAAAATGGCAACCCACTCCTGTATTCTTGCCGGAAAAATCCCATGAACAGAGGAGCCTGGTGGGCTACAGTCTATTGGGTTGCAAAGAGTCAGACACCACTGAGCACACACACATGGATTCTTTAAGAAAGAATAAAAGAAGAAGTCATTAAGATTTCAGTAAGATGAGGAAATCTGACCAGAGAAGTGAAACTGCAGGTCAGAATCTGTAGATGAGAATGCCTACACTGAATGCCTACACTGAGACTGCCATTCAAGTTTCTTAATCCCCTCATCAAAGAAGCTCAAACTAACACTGGGGATCAGGAAAACTTCTAGTTTCTGATCCTCGCTTGTACAAGGATATTGTCTTATAACATTTATAGCAATAACTTTCTCTCCACCGTTGAAAACGCCGAATAAAGGGATAAATCTCCAACAAGTTGCCTTGCTTTGTTGTTAGAAAAATGAGACCTTTACTCTCTCAGAAGTTACGATCATGTTTTTAAAACTGAAGAAAATGCCATCCAATTATATTTCATCTTTTTAAGTGTTATGGGTATAGGAAACCAAGTAAAACTAAACATTATGAAATTAGGAGTCAAGTGAATAAAAATGTGATGTCATTTTTGTTTTTTTCAATAACAACATTGTGTCTTGGCCAGGATCCAATTAGTGTTAGCCATGATGATAAATATGTTTGCTTGAAATCTCACATCTCCTTCTGATGGCTAAAGGACATTTTGCTTTAGAGTCTACACATATTTCTAAAATCATGTACTTCCTTTTAGTACAGATCATCACCTCTCAAACAAAAAAGAAAAATCTTTCCTATGACTCTTTTGGATATAAATAAGTATCCTGTTTTCAAAAGTTGGAAAAATAAACTCTATAGTTATAAAATAAACATTTGGTGCAATGCCTATCAAATTAGGACACATCTAAAAGCTTTGAAATATAGTCCACATACACAATGAAATTCTCTTCTGTTCATGTCCATTTTCTTAAAATAAAAACAATATATAGTCATCCAACCCTTAGCAGGCTCTACTGAGATGTCTATCTCTCTGGGGCCCCTGTTAGACTATATCACACTGACAACATAAAACCTCTAGTTCTTCAGTGTATTTCCAACTTTTAGTACAATACTGAAAAATGGTGAGTATTCATAAGCATTTTATGAATGAATGAATTAAATAAATGAATGAATGAAAAGTCTATGGGAATTATCTCAGTGATGAATAATTTGCAAATATTGTGCTGAAAACGATGTTCTTAAATAAAAGTCTGATCTCAACTCTGTGGAAAGCTACTAATAATAGAGAATGAGCTTCAGAATTTATTTTAAAGAAAAAAGTTAAATAGTAATATGCATAATGTAATATCCTTATGTTTAAAGAAAGAGAAAATAGAAGCAAACAGTTATATTTGATATTTACTTATAAGATATTTAGAATCATTTCTCAGAATTTGTAGATTTTAAGTTAAAATTTTTACAATAAGAACTTTACAAATGGAAATAAAAGTGTTACCTGCATGTGCTGAGTGAGAGTAGTGAGGAATGTCCATGGAAACACACAGATGTCAGGGAAGGAAGAGTCTACATGGCACAAATGAGCTCCTCAATCAAGATATGTAGAGTTTGATTTAATTTGGGTATATTTCTAAGAGAAACACTTTTGCAAATAAATTTAAGCTACCCTCTATTGCATAGTGACTTTTGTATAATAAGATCACCCCAAGCTTCTTGCCTACTGCTCCCAGACACCATTCATAAATAGGTTTATTTTTTGTGTGTATTCTGAAAAAAGTACTTTCCCTCTGCTAAACTTTACCTAATTGCTCTCTTGTCGATTTCTACAAAAGTAGCCATCATATTTCTCTGTAGGCTACAGACACCTCCTAAGAATCACCGATCTTACTTTCTGCACTGGAACCTTGACATATGAGCAGGAGAGTTTTGCATTACAGCCTACAAAGTAGACTAGATAATCCAGATAACCAGATGAGAGCACCTACAGAACAGAATTAACATTTTTTACAGACTTCACTGAACTGCTGTTTGATCAATTGCCTCTTTATGAAACCAAGTAGTACATTTAACTAAGAAAAAAAAATGTTCAACTTGATTTACCATGATTTCAGAAGACAGCACAATTTAATGCAGGTTTTCAATTACATTGGGTCTTACAAGAGCTAATTTGTGCAACTTCATCGACATTGTAAAGCATTGAGCAACCCTTGGCCCTGGAGGAAAAGAGACTTGGAAATAAGCTCTTACATGGACCATAGTTCTTCATTCTATTTTAAAGAAATTTTGTACGAAGGAGAGAGACAATGCTTATTGCTCACAGTTTAATGCTTGCTGAAACAAATGAATTCACTTTATATTGATCCAAACAGAAATTTACTTATTTTTTCTTCTCTGGAACTTCACTCCCCCCAGAAAAGGGAATCACGTTTAAAATAGATTTTTGAGAAAAAAAATTTTTTCATATGTTTTCAAAAACATTAATTTAAATGTAATCTAACAGTACAGAAATGCTACTTATCTGACTGGACCATCTGCTCTAAAGCATACTTTTTCGACTTCAGGAATACTATATAATTAAAACATTGAGACTGAGAATCCAAAGGGCTTTTGTTTACATGGATTATATATATTATTATCTACCATATTAGAAATAAAAACCGAGAAATTAAAAGACATGTATTTATTAATTCAATTTAAATAACAATAAAATACATTTGAGGTTAATGTAAATAATGTATCTTTATTTAAAAGTACCATAAAATCATCTCACAAAAAGAGGGGGAAATTATTTTACAAGTTTACACATCTCTTTAAAGTCTAGATTAACAGACAACAGCAGGGTTATCATAACTGCTGGTGCATTCCATCTGTTGCCTCCACACAGACGTACCTGGAAGAGTGTTTTAAACAATTTTTAGATAATTGTGGTGTTTTTGCTTGCTTTTACACCAAAGTTGTGGTTTTTAAAATATTTTAAAGTAATTAACCTCCAATTAAAATAAATAAATTTATATTAAAAAAATAAAGGTTAACTGCAATGTGGAATCTGAATTTGATCAATGTAGTTTTTGTACTCTACTACATTAGTCTGAGCAAGCTCTGGGAGATGGTGATGGACAGGGAAGCCTGGCATACTGCAATCCATGAGGTCACAAAGAGTCGGACACAATTAAGCGATTGAACTGAACTGATATTAAATTCATTTTTCTGGGTTCCAAATGAGTCATTTACCCATGTACTAAATAATGGATAACATCCATGATTATTGGATGTTATTGGTCATTTGAAATATACTTGTTCACTGAATTATACAGGTGATCAAAATGTTGACGCATTTTATTATACAATATCAAGACATCACATTTGTTATTATCACCAATGACCTCATCAGAAAAGTCTTTGAGACTAAGAACCTCTCAAGCACATGACGATGGATACCAACTTGGGGAAATTCTAATTTTCACTGGAAGTGTCCAGTATAATCATTTGGCAACAAATATTGTCAGTTATTGTCCTTGAAGTGGCAATCTCATTTTCCTGATGATTTCAAGAAACTACCTTTTGAACACCCAAGTCTGAATAATTATTGTGTTAGTCTTTATTTTAAATATATCTTATGTTCCATGTCAGTCATTGTTTGAAATAAAAGTATTTTTTCATGAAAAAGAAGCTAGTGTAGCCTCAAACCTCAAACAGTTGCATAAATACTTCTATTCAAGACAAGCATCATATTTCATTTTGTAACAACTGTACTTAGTTTGTACTTTCCATTTTATCACACAGAATTTTGAAAAGACGTGAACTCAAGGGTCACCCAAGTGTTACTCTCAAGAATAGTAAAGGGAATAAAAAGGAAGCTTCTAATAAGGCAGAGTCAAAACATGGGAAAATATTGTTTCATAAAGTGAAGTTTTCTTTACATCTCACTTCATTACTTTATACGATACCTTTGGTTCCTACTTTGTCAAAATGTGTTTCTGAAACCTAGCTTTATTCAGGGAAATTTAAATTTTTAAATTTTATCAGAATTGCTCAATTATCTATCATGTTAATGGAATGAATACTCCATTTCTTAAAGTGATTCAATGTTTCTTTACCTGGACCATAAAAAGCAGGTCTGATTTTTATATTAGCCATTTATCACAAATATTATTTAGTCCTCTGGGTTATATTATACAATATAATTTATATTGTCTTTGCACATTTTAAGACCTGAATATATGAGATTAAATGTTGAGAATAAGCAAATATTTCTAATTAGCATTAATTTTCCGGCTACCTTCAACTGAAGCCAAAATTCACTAAAGAATTTCATCAGTATTCAAAAAAATATTGTGTGAATATCTTCACAGTTCTTTCACAATCTATTGATTAATTGCTTAATTTGAATTCTTTTTAAAGAATAAAATGTATAGAAGTGCTCAGATTTATGCTGTGATAAAATGAATAAAATAAATGTGTAAAAATAAACATAAGATCATAGTCCACTGCATCAGTTGTGTTGAACACGGGGCAATAGAGTCATTTGTTATAACTTTGTTAGTTGGTTCAAAATATCCATTTATGTCACACGATGGTCAGTGTTTCAGTTCACAGAGAATATGAGAAAACTGCAAAATTATATTCTTGAGAAAAAGGAAAGAGTTGAAATCAGAGAATGAGTTAGAGAAAAGTTCACAGATAAGTTATCCTAGGTAGGAGGTGTAGGTAGAAGAGAGTTGTTGTTTAGTTGCTGAGTCACATTGGACTCTTTTGAGATCCCATAGACTGTAATCGCCAGGCTCCTCTGTCCGTGGGATTTTCCAGGCAAGAATACTGGAATGGGTTGCTATTTCCTTTTCCAGGGGTGCTTCCATACTCAGACATCCAACCCTCCTCTCCTGAGTCTTCTGCATTGCAAGCAGATTCTTTACCACTGAGCCACCTGGGAAACCAGGAGGGATGCCAGGATTTGTACAATTCTGATGATGGACTGAAAGGAAAAAAGCAAGAAACTTCTACCACCATGTGCTAAGGTGCTTAGTCACTCAGTCACATCCGACTCTGCAACCCCCTGGACTGCAGTCTGCCAGGCTCCTTTGTCCACGGAATTCTCCAGGCAAGAATACTGGAGTGGGTTGCCATTTCCTTCCCCAGGAGATTTTTCCCAATCCAGGGGTCAGTCCCAGGTCTCCTGCGCTGCAGGCAGATTCTTTACCATCTGAGCCACCAGGGAAGCTGCCGTGCTAGGGTTAATAGAAACAAATAGGTGGAAAGTAAGAAAAAATGTAATCAGAAAACAATTCAATATTTTTTCCTCTTAAAAGACTTAAATCACATCAGGTTAAATACAGAATACATTTCTTTGAAGGCATAGCAGCAAGGGCAAACAGCAACAGAGGTAACTTTAAGCTAATAGTTATAAATAATTTATGATTTTACTGAAATGTTGGCTAGGGAGTTAATTTAAAAGAGTATTTGTCTGCCTGTGCAGTGTTGGTGAGAATCCCCATGGATGAATTTAATCGAAGAAGGTCTCACTGTGAGGCAAATGACTTTATTCACTGCTCCAGCCAATCAGAATACTCCCAACAGCCTGAGCTCTGCCCAAGGCTTACCAGGGAACAACATAACTATGGTGCAGAATGCTGAGACTTCCTTTTGAGGCGATAATTAGTCATAAAAGTCACACTGGAGGAACAGTAATTAATGATCAGAAAAATACTTTCAGGCTGCTTCATTTGGGAAGGGGAAGCCAAAGCAAGATGCTGGGTTTAGGAGCTGTGTGCCAAGTGTTCATCACCCAATATCCAGACTACATTCTCCTTGGAAGACTTCTGATCGTACAAGCCTTAAGCTCTCTAGTCCTCAGGAGTCCCCTTATGTCTTAGTAATGGCATTTTTTTCCACTTCTGTCTCCAAGGAAGGTTGCTGGAAACTCTGAGAACGCCAGAAAGTTACCTAAAAGGCAATCATCTCACAAAGATATTTAGTTAAAAACAAAATGTCTAAGGAACAGGGAAAAAATTTTTTTTTAATTCTTAATAAGGAAATATAACTAAAGTTACACGGCACCAGCTTTATTAAATGGGAAGAATATGAACACAAATTCAAAAAGGATACAAATAACAATAATAATATGTTGTATCCCACGTGATATATATTTATATTATGTTTCTTGTTAAGGAAAAGGTGCACTCCTGGAGCATCTTAAGTGTTTTGTTAAATAAAATTTTTACTTTAATATATAACTTCTGTTCCATAATATCTAATTTTGTGCTATTTTTTCTTATAATTTAGATCATAAGTGACAGGTAAGAGCATCAAGAAACATAAGAACTATGGGGTCATTTAAGTGTTTGTTGTTGTTCAATCGTGTCGGACTCTTTTGCAACACCATAGACTGTAGCCTGCCAAATTCCTCGTCCATGGGATTTCCCAGGCAAAAATACTGGAGTGGATTGCCATTTCCTTCTCCACGTGAATCTTCCCAAATCAGGGATTGAATCCACATCTTGTCTTCTGCATTGGCAGGCAAGTTCTTTACCACTAAGCTACCTTAGTAGCCCCTAACTCCCCCAGGAGGCAGGCCTAAGAGGGAGCATGTCGTTTTGCTTATGTGTGTGTATGCTAAGTTGCGTCAGTCGTGTCTGACTCTGCGACCCTATGGACTGTAGCCAGCCAGGCTCCTCTGTTGCTGTTATTTGCTGTTATTTATTCTTACCCAAATACTGCCTAATGCCCATATATCGCAATCAACTATCTCAATGGAAAAATATTTGCTTATTCTTCTGTAAGTGGTAACTCAACACTAACCTGCGAAAATAATCTCCATCATCTGCCTTTTGTATACCACCTTCATCCATCAGTAAATCTCTCTGAGATGAATCCTTACTGAACTAGAATATCACAGTATCTTGCAATTCTACGTCTGCTATGTTTGGCACCCATTTCTCATCCCAAGGCTTTACAGATTACATTTATTCATGATTAATATATTTCCATTAGTACTAATAGAAAAATATACCATTTTTTAATGGCTCACTGGAGAAGACCATAAATTATAGGATATAAGATGGTTGTCATATTCTAATTCGCAATGGCTCACATGTCCTGTGATGGTTTTCCTTGGTGACTCTAACTTAGAGACATTTTGTCTTTTCTCCGAGTGCAGTTTGCATCTCTGGCTTCCAGCATAAACTTAATTACACATATTTCAATTCTATAGTTGTTCTCTGAGTAAATTATTTCCCCAACAGTGTTTAATCTTCTAGTCAGTAGGACCTATATTATTTTTCCTCTGTTTCCCATGCAGTGCCTAGAATACTACTCAGTAGGTACTTGAAAATGTGAGTAGATTTGATTTAGTCACGTCATAAAAGAGAAATTATGCAGAATATTGAATCTCTTCAACTGTTAGTTTTCTAGACTTGAGTTCTAGCTTGTAACTATAAACATTTTTCCAGAAATCAGAGAATGAATCCTGTTGACATATGCACCCCCTCAGCACCTATCTCAGCGTTCTTGAAGTTAGACTGTAACTTAGATGAAGCCAGATATGCTATTTTTTAAATTGTTTTTGGAGTATAATTGATTTACCATGTTGTATTTGTTTCAGGGTTATTGCAAAGTAAATCAGTTATACTTATACATGTGCCCACTCTTTTTTTAAAGATTCTTTTCCCATATAGGTCATTACAGAGTAATGAGTAGCGTTCCCTGTACTATACAGTAGGTTTTTATTGCTTATCTATTTTGTATATAGTAGTATGTATATGCAGAGAAGGCAATGGCACCCCACTTCTGTACTCTTGCCTGGAGAATCCCATGGACAGAGGAGCCTGGTAGGCTGCAGTCCATGGGGTCGCTAAGAGTCAGACACGACTGAGCGACTTCCCTTTCAGTTTTCACTTTCATGCATTGGAGAAGGAAATGGCAACCCACTCCAGTGTTCTTGCCTGGAGAATCCCAGGGTCGGGGGAGCCTGGTGGGCTACCGTCTATAGGGTCACACAGAGTAGGACACAACTGAAGTGACTTAGCAGCAGCAGCAGTATGTATATGTCAATACCAACCTCCCAATTTATCCTCCCCCCTTATAGCCTGGTCACTGTAAGTTTGTTTTCTACATTCAAGATTCTGCTTCTGTTTTATAAATAAGTTTATTTGTAGCCTATTTTAGATTCCACATGTAAGTGATATCATACATTATTTGTCTTTCTTTGACTTCACTTGGTATGACAATTTCTAGGTTCATCCAAGTTCCTGCAAATGTTATTATTTCATTCTTTTTTATGGCTGAGTAATATCTCATCGTATATATGTAACACACCTTCTTTATCCATTCCTCTCTTGACAGATGCTCAGGTTGTGTTTATGTCCTGGTATGGATGTTGACACATTCATTCACTTCTGCAACCTGTCACATGGTATAAGCCCTACATAAATGCTTATTGAATGAAGAAAGTGAGTTTTATTAGATAATTTCTGAGATGCTTCCTAGTCCACATTCATTTTTTTCCTTGACTCCTTCGTCCCTAACCAAAGGTGAATTCCATAGGCAGTAATGTCCCTTCCATTTTTGCCATAACTGACTGGACCTATGTGCACTTAGTACACAACTAGCCAGCCAGAGTCCCCCGTATTCTTGCTGGAATATTCCTTGGTGGCACTGGAGTACCTTACAGCAATGAAAGCTTGTGGGTGTAGTGAACTGCAGGGCTAGGAGAGCCACACGCTACCATGGCTACAGATGAAATAACTCTGAAGCACGATGACTCTGAGGAACAGAGAGAGAGTGTGTGTGTGTGCAGAGAGAGACAGGTGGAGCAAAGGCTAAGAGGAAGAGGGTTAAGGGGCAAGGATGGAGAAGTTTGCACCAGGCCCCTATGCCGGCCCTGCCTCTAACTGCTTGAGAAGTTGGCTCATAGTCTACCCTGTGTCCATGAATGTGTCCTGAGAGGTAATAAGCTAGTCTTCAGTGTTTCCTGTTATTATATCAGCACAGATATTTTACTAACTTAAAATATTCAATTAAAACTATAATAGAGACTGACCTGAGAAGACATTGAGGGTATTTTGGGGCTACCCTAGCGCCCCAGCAATAGAAGAATCCACCTGTGATGCAGGAGATGTGGGTTCCTCCCTGGTTTGGAAAGATCCCTTGGAGAAGGCAGTAGCAACCCACTCCAGTATTCTTGCCGGGGAGATCCCATGGACAGAGGAACCTGGCAGGTTGCAGTCCATAGGGTCACAAGAATGTTGAACACGACTGAGCAATTAAACCACAGCAACAACTGAGGGTATTTTAACTGTTGGGGGACTCGGACTCTAGTTGCAGCTCTTCCACAGGCTGGGAGTATCATCTGAGTGTCTCTGCTTGTGAGTAAATGATGCTGAACCAGGTGATTTCCCTTAACCCTCCTATCCCTCAACTTTTGTGATCCTACCATGATACCAGTCACTTTGATAAAAACTATAATGTTCAATTAGCCAAGTATTTCTAAGTTCCCAGATATTTTATCACAAAAGAGAGACTTACCTAGATATTCATAGCATTCTTTAGTTTTCACCTAGATGTTTGAAGTTAAATTGGTGTAGTCCCCTTTCAAATTCACTTTTTTAGCTCTTTGCATTCACACAGCACGAGACTTTACTTCTTTCATTCTTCTAACATTCATGAACTCAAAATTAAGCTTGAATAGGTTTTTCTAATCCATGTGCATGGAACACCTGTCTTTTTTATATCTATAGAAATCTGTATCGCATGAAAAATTTAATATCACAATTTTAATTTTTTTCATTCTGAATATATTAAAGTAGCTTTCCCAACAAAATTTACAAGATTTTCTGAGCATATGTAAATATAGAAAACTTGGTACAAGGCCTTGTCCCAATCGATACAGACCCAAGGGATAGAAACTGGCAAGACAGTACATTGCAAAGAACTCAATAAACATGTATCATTACATCTTAGTAACCCTTTCATGTTGACTGCATAAGGGCTTCTCAGTTAAATTACAATAGCTAAAGGTTGGAAAAAAACACACTTTGAAATTTTGAAATTTAATGCATTTGGTTCTTTTGTAACTCATTCAGTCTTTTTCTTTCTCCTGTTAATCAGCTATAGACTATGTCTCCTAAGTATACATGAAATG